>NC_061072.1:13228672-13320744 GCF_021917145.1 Hypomesus transpacificus | reverse complement strand
TATGGGAAATGGAAATGCTGTGTGCTCTCGACTGCTGCCCTCTACAGACAAAATAAAACCAATGCACGACATCCGCAGCTGAGTCCAGCAGCCCCGTGGATATTACAACCTGAGGACCGTCTGAGCTGAGTAGTCTCCCCCTGCAGGGTCTGGCCTGAAGAGAGTCAGACAAAACGCAGACATTGGTTTGTCTGAAGCAAGGATTGGTGGATCCAAGGCAAGATAAACTTTATCAAAATAAAAATGACCAAACATATTTGTATTTGTCACTTTATTGAAAATGAGCATATACGTGAACATATTAAAAATGTTGATGCTGAAATAAGACAATTTAAACAAATGAAAGCATGTGGTACTAGAAATATATTTACAGGATTTAGCAGACGAGTTCCGTTATTGTGCTTTTCTTCAACTCAAGCTTCACTTAGGTGCAACTAAAACTTTCCAAACTGCGACGCAGTGAAATGTACATTTCTGTGCCACAGATGAGTTTAAGCACGAGACACCTCGTGATGCTTTCGCTTTGGTCTTGAAAGGTAGAGCCACGTGTCTGAAGGGTTGTCGTCTCAGTCCGGTGAGATCATGTCCAGGTTGGCCAGGTGTCTCATGGTGGGTCGGCCATGAGGACAGTTCCAGGGCTGCTCGATCTCTCCCATGTGAAGCACCAGCTTCTTCATCTCACTGACGCTCAGAGGAGTGCCAATCATCACCTGAGAAAGTAGACCGTGAATCGGTACAGATACATTACATCAGCTCATCAACATTGCTCGGTAGTTCATACATGTTTACAGACATCTCAGATCAACCAGGATTAAGAGGATATTATTGTACTGCTATACCAAGACTAGATAAATACAACTTCATTGTTCATCCAGGTCTGAAAAGGTATTCAGTGTCCTATGAGTACATTTCTATATGTACAAAAGATAATATTATACAAATCATATTAAATACCAACCATCTTGAATCAATCAAGTCACGTCACACTCACAGATTTCCTGCAGGCTCGGGAGGCAAACATGTGTCTGACCCGGGACGGTCTGCACATGACCCCTGGGCAGTCACTCAGCATGAAGATGAGCTCCTCGATGTCCCCTGGGCCGAACGTCCAGTTCTTACTGGTGGGGAGGGACACCAGCTTCACGCGCTCCATCACCTGGGCTGCAGGGGTGCGGACACACAGCCAGATCCCAGTCAGACCGACATCACATGCAAGCGCTGTTATGGCATATCCTGTATATGTCTCATTCTGAGACTTTGAAATCATGAGACAGGTGCTGTCCTCCTACCATCCTCATCGATGAGGAAGTCAAAGCCATTCTTCCGGAAGATCTCCAGGTTCTCCATGAGAACGTTTTCACTGACTGCGGTTAGATGGAGGTTCTGAGGTCTAAAAAGACATGACAGAGGATGGAAGTGAACGATTTGTTGAACATTTGTAAGTAGCTGTGTGTTTGTCACACAGTTGTGTTGATTCTGTAGTCTGAGTATGACAGATACTGCGCTCCACTATTAAACAACGTGGGAGCTTTGAGAGTATTGTCGAGATTTCTCACACTATGAGTCTCTGCCCCTGCAAAGCAGTGTGCCGCTGAAGCATCTCGAAGTTATACTTCTCGTCGGTGGCATGCTGGTCGATAATGAAGATGTCATCATTTAGCTTGGTGACGATGAATCCAAGGTTGAACTGGCCGATGATCTCCATCTCCTTAAACATGTCTTTTACTATGGAGGAGAGCGGGTGTAAACTTTTAGTAATACAGCTGGACAACAGAGGCCTTACAATAAGGGGTTTGACTTTGACTAACCCAAATTAGGATGACCATTCCTTCTTGTGGTTTATTAGTAATCAGAACAACCACTAGCATCAAACCTGATTTCCTTCTTCAGCTCGTCTTCTGCACTCTGGTTCTCTCCAGGATTGATCTTAGCCCTGAAGCGTCTGTATCTCAGTCTGTCCTCGTCCCTGTCTCTCTGCCTCTGCTGCAGCCTCCGCACCTTCCCCTTAAGCTCTGGGACGGAGAACTGCAGTGGCTCCATCCTCTTCTGGAAACGCCTGGGGGCATCCACCCTCGGGCCAGAAGATCCCTCAATGCAGGCTTGGGCTGAATCCTGGCTGTCTGAGGAGAAACGGTCATCCTCCAACTTAGGCTTTTTGGCCTCAGGGCTTAAGTCTGTGCTTGCAGTGGAAAGGTATGGTTCACTATGATAGTCTGATGGTTTCTCGTTGTCTAAATGTTCATCAAATATATCGTTTTTAGTACCAGGATTGCTGACGATGTCCGTAGCATCAGGAGAGTTGAACTCTGACCCTTTACCTTGCAGGCTCTCAGGGGTTGCTGTGGTAGAGTCACACTCTGACAGTGTGCCCTCTCTGCTCGAGTCTAAATCATTGTCTGAAGACCTCCCATACCTAAACCCCTCCAACACAGACCGGCCTGCTGGGGAACCCTTAAGGACATCTCTGGTGGGTCTCGATGGGAAGTGTGAAGTTGGTCTGTGAGTGTTACCCTTCTGAGACCCTCCGAAAAAAGACTGTAGCTTTTTTTGAGTGGGACCGCCACTGACAGCTCTGGATACGTTTGTGGGGTTCCTTGTACCCTGGTTGCTGTGCACAGAGAAGGCAGCTTTAAGCCCAGCCAGGTTCAGAGAGGAGGACTTTGGGCTTAGGAGCACAGCCTCTGAGTTGTCCTTGGGTTCTAGAACACTCTCAGCTGACGGAACCACCTGACATCCTTCTTCAGACTCCGCAGGTTGGTAAGAATCTAGGGAGGAACAGACAAAACAAATGTCACAAAACTAAAATTCTAAGAAACTGTCAACGATAATAGCAGCTGTAACAGCAGAAATAAATATCTAACAAATAAGGAGACAAAACAAATATAACACACTACAACAATATGTGATAACAATAATTGAAAGGTTCTTACTGGTGCTAGGTAAAGCTGTGTGGTTGAGGCTGAACTTGTTGACGCCTGTTTCGTACATGGAGATGAGTGAGCTCTTAAGGATGGCTAGCAGCAGCTTCTC
Organism: Hypomesus transpacificus; assembly: GCF_021917145.1. NCBI lineage: Eukaryota > Metazoa > Chordata > Actinopteri > Osmeriformes > Osmeridae > Hypomesus > Hypomesus transpacificus. The sequence continues at coordinate 13,317,714 of NC_061072.1, read as the reverse complement.
CTCCTGTAGGAAGATCTGACGCTTGTCTGGTGTCACGTTTACATCCACACAATCTGGAAAACACACAAACAAACACTCAGGTGGACTATAGAGGCGGAGAACATTTCGGACTTCCATACAGTCACGTTTACTTTGCACGTTGTTTACCTGAGGCCACAGCTATGTTCAGAGCAACAAAGGGATACTGATGTCTGTTGAACATGTGATAAACCTCATTCACAAGTTTAGAAACCTAGAAGATGAGAAACACGTCAATACAAAACGCAAAACCTTCCACGTATAATTACTTTGATATCTCATCTCGGTTAAAAGTAAGTTCTACTTACCTTCGTAGGATCACACGGGCGGTTGTTGATGAAGAAGAACTGTCTGTCAGTGGCACTTCTCCCCACCCCGTGGTCCCCCCGGGATATAAACCCAGAGATGCTGCAAGAACAACCCCACAAAAGAAGAACTACGTTAGACAGTTCATAACTGAGCCTAGCGAACCATAAGTCCTAGGCCAACCATTCGCGAACTCATCTTCAGGCTCCTGTGAGAGGCTGACCTAAGAACAGACCTAAACACAAAATAACCCAGCGGCAATCCCATCAACCTGAGTTGGTATGGAGAACCCTAGAACTCACGTGAACAGTTCTTGCGGTAGCTCCGCCCCTGTGAGCCCATAGTCCTCCTTGACGTTCTCTGTAGGAGATAGCTGCTGGAACGGGAGGAGGTTCTGAAGCTGTGGGAGAACCAAATCGTCAGAGCCATAGCGTTGGTGTTATGGAATCCAAAGAAGAAGACGTTCTTACCTGCTTCGGTCCAAATATGGCCCCTATGTTGTCCCTCATGCTGTGGCTGCCACCGGTGTTGAGCACTGGGCTGCGTTTGCCTTGCCCTGTCTGGTTGGTGCAGGTGATGCGCACCCCTGAGGAGATAATGCAGTAGGACTGGAGCACGTGGACCATCTTTGTGAAATCCTGACATGAGGGGAAAAAAGACAGCTTGGTAAACACAGCGTTAACTGTCCACCTTATATTCAAACGGGCCTCCGGCATAAAGGATTATGCAGATCGTCAGCATACAGCGGGCTAAAAACAGTTTGTGAGTAATCATGATAAGACAGGGCCTAGTATCCCAACATAGACCCTGTTATACCTCCCCTTCTCCTTTCACCCACCTTCTTGATGTTGCGCTGGAACTCCTTGTGTCTGACAGGCAGGGTGTAGAAGAGATGCTGCAGGATGACTGAGGTGCCAGGCTGCCTGGGACAGGGCGACCGCTGCACCAGGTGACCACTGTGGTCAAACACCAGCTTGGTGCCTACCTGAACTGACTCATGGCAGGTCACAACACTCAGGTTGCTGGAAAGGGAAGGGGTGGACGGACAGAGAGAGAGAGAGTGAGAGAAGAAGAGACAGAAGCCACCAACATGAGCACTATTTTGAACACATTGTCCTACCTCAGAGCACAGAGAGAGCTGAGGGCTTCACCTCTGAAGCCAAATGTCTCCACGTGGATAAGGTCTGAGAAATCTCTCAGCTTGGAAGTGTAGTGCTTCAGAGCTTAAGGCAAGGAGAGAGATACAGCTATGTAACAACTTTGTAAACAACTTAATATCCAACAACAAAACAGCATGGTGCTTGCAGAAGTTTGGGAACTAGCACAGCAAGTGCACAGTTCCTTTAGTGATGGATAAAAGATGCCACGCACTCAGTCCTTCAAAGTTGGCCTCCTCCACTCCTTTGCCGTTGTCAGACACCTCCACCAGCTCTACTCCACTGTCTTTCAGTTTGATGTCTGCAGGATGACAGACCACTGTAGTGCCGTGTACAAACTACAACACAATACAATCCGAAGGTACTTACCACCCAGCTGTGTACCTTTGTAGCACTATTCGAAGACACATCATGACACTCACCAACATTAGTTGCCCCTGCATCGATACTGTTCTCAACCAGTTCCTTGACGGCAGTGGCCAGAGTCAGCACCACCTGACCAGAGCAGATCTGGTGCACTGAGTGCCTGTCTATGGCCTTGATAGCCTGAGCCGGCTCGACACTGTGCGGAGAGAGAAGGAATCAACCGAATTACATGGCTGCAGATTGCGAGTTATTAGTAGGTCGCTAGCTAGCTATCTAAAGTCCTTGGTAATGTACGCTACTAAACAAGTTAGATTGTAAAGTGAATAATTACCGACTCTGTCGGCTATAATAGTTTAAGCTATTTAACTACAGCTATTTGCGTACTTACCAAGCATCTGTCATACTGACTACTGCTCTACAGACGAAAGACCATATTTAACTATCTACAAAACTGGACAATGCAATGAACTGTAAATTCTAAAGCGAGACAAAATAAAAGTCTCGAGAAAGCAATGCACTGGTATACAGTCAGGCTCATCAGACTGCTTCTAACATCCCCGCGCGCAACCAGAAGTTGGTGTTGATTGGTCACGAGCGTCACGTACGCAAACTTTTAGCGCAGACTGAAATTTTGCTTAGATCGAATAATTACAAATAAGTTCATTATTTTAATATTAGCTTTTATCAACGCGTTTTTTCTACTATCGATACGTATGTATAACTGTGTGAATCTCATAGATAAATACATTTCACGTTTTTAACATTGGAATCATAGAGGCCTACAGTCTATGATTGGAATATGCCACATTTAATAACTTCCTGTTCACTTGATAGTTTCCATTTATTTTGATTGGGGGAATGGGACCTCCAAAAGTTTACCTATTTCTCATGGCATTGATATTTCATCATCTTAAAAGAGCCAATCACAAGGCTCATATGAGATCATGCTGCAGGGACTGGGTCAAAATCATCATACATATTTACTGATGAACACGATTCGGATCACACGTATCTCCTTATTCAATACACTGAAATACTGTGATCAAAAAAATAGGATCAGGCTGTTCTAATATAATATTTGCTCATAATATATGCATCGCAATTAACAGAATTGTTCTCCACCCTTAGCTTGGACCTAGTTAGGTGACGGTGCCTTTCATCGTGTTGGTGAGGCATGGCTGACAGGAGCCTTTCCCGGCTGGAATCCGATTTAATTTCTCACGAAGTAACGTTTGCGACAGAGTAGAGTAGACTGTAGAAGAATTGGAAATATGGCAAATTAAATATAGGTATATATGGTTTACAGTGAAGGTAACTACTTAGCTTGCTCAGTAGAGCAAATTCACAACACCTTTTCCTTCATATCGCTATGTTCGCTAGTTCGACATCGAAGGGGCTCAAACCAGAGGAAAGTTCGAGTAGAAGCATGAGCAACTTTTTGATTCGGCGAAATTTTACCTCCACCACAAGAGCCGAGAGAAGTGTATTTTCGTTGCCCAGTGAAGATGAAGAGGATATTCAGTTTGACAGTAAGTACTGTAGGTAGCTAGCAAACTGAATGTAATTTCACCTGCTGCATCCACATTTAGACAGAAAGTGGAGGGGTGGAGTCATAGCCGGTATTTGGTTTGACACATCAGTTACAACGCGGATTGACATTCACTTCAGCTTGTTCAACATACTGTATGCTATATCAACAAAACGTTTTGCTTTGAGGCATACTGTGCATTACTTACCAAGAGTAGACCTTTATTGACTATCCGGTGTTCAATAATATCTCACAACTTTAAAGGTATAGCGTTAGAAAGTTGTGTAATTGAGTAAATGGCTCAAGGTGCTGCTCTGACCCTGTGATGTGAGTGATGTGTGCGTGTGCGTGTGCGTGTGTGTGTGTGTGAGAGAGAGAGAGAGGTAGAGAGAGAGAGAGAGAGAGAGAGAGAGAGAGAGAGAGAGAGAGAGAGAGAGAGAGAGAGAGAGAGAGGAGGAGAGTGTAGATCACAGAGGCAGCACTCAGTGATGCAAAAACAACAAAAAATGAGAACCTTGTCAAAGACCCAGGTGGTATGTTTCTCAATCCCTCCTTCACCTCACAGTACTGCTTTTTATCATGGACGAGTTTTGGGGTGGTGGGCCAGTCTGAATGGACTGGTAATGGTAGATAAGCCTCCCTACCGAGCACACCCTCACATGCATAAACAAGATGGGCTGGGAGACTTGCTAGTCAATGGATGGGGTGATCTCAAGTAGAGCTGAAAGTCATTCATATTTGACTTATGTCACACTATGATAAAATGGACTCTGGGGAGAAAGACATTGTTGAATTGATAGCCAGGGTTATTGCTGAAGGTAAGATAAACATATTTGCTTAAGCTGTCTGGTTAACCTGGAGAATTGTGTTATACGGTCAAACTAATATAATACGTTGTGTACGTCTAGGATAAGGATGTAGGATCTTTTTTTTCTTTTTTCTAAAAATCTAATGAAGACAATGTATCTTGGAACAAACATCAAAGTAGTCCTATGATAATAGTGCACTATCATCCTTGTTATCTACGTGTAGATAGCCATAGTAATAGGTGTCGCTGTTGTACTTTTGCTGTCAGCTTCAGAACAAGCTTCAGACTGGTGTAAATGTACCGCGCATGCACTGTAACGTAATGGCAGAGAATGTCTAATATACATTAACAGGCTCTGGTTTGGCTTGAATTTAAGCAACATACGTCTACGTAAAACAATTGTTTTAATTTTGTTTTCAGAAGCGATCAGCCCAATAACATTCTATAACTTTTTAAGTTATGTTAGGCCTACATTGCTTTTTTTCCCCGCTATGTAGTGTACTGTTTTGCGCAACGTAATTGTTACTTCCCATCATGCTTTTCGCGTGTACGCAGACCAAAGACAAAACCGTTTATTACTAGATTTACTAACATACGTCGCATGTCTGTCGTTTTAAACACGTTTTTAAGTACTAGCCTGGATATCCTGGAAAAACACGATCAAACCATGAAATGCAATGTCATGTCTTAGAATGTGGCCGTAAAGGTTGTCTAGCAATAGTCAGTACACTCTGGTTTCTCTTCAGATCGTATAAATCTTTCGCCTTTTACTAAAGATTTCCGTGGAGAGGAACATTACGAGTATCAACCAATTTTTTGATGCCCTGCTCACGCGGGGCTTCCTGAACTGTTTAAAGTATATATGATAGAAGAAAATGTGATCATGGTATCTTCATACGACCATCGTCAATGTTTTTAAACCGAGGAGAAATATTTGGAGCAGGACGTCAACAGGCGGCTGAGGGCTGCACTGCGCATACTAGTATAGCAAGTCAAACGATCGCATTCAACGGTGTGGCCTGAATTATCAAAAACAATACATATTCCTAGTGTTAACCAGTGGTGCAAAATGCTGCGAGCCACATTATAGGCTAAATGTGCGTGTCTGTGTGCTGCTTGCAGATACATATGCAGTTTCTCATGATATCACATGGATATAAAATTCCCCCACATTGTTTTTTGATAAAAAATTCCAGGTTGCTGCTTTTATTTACACGTTTTTCATAAAACTTTATTAACTTGAAACTAGAGATTACGTTTGTGTATTAGAAAATAAATAAGTATCTACTTCATATTACAAATAGGCTGCACTGCTAGGCACAATCTTTTCTGGAGAACGTGACTGCCTCTGAGGGGATAGTTGAGAGAGACAACCCGATTATGATCTAGTTAGCCTCCTAGCCTCTCATGCCAGTAGGCTAATGCTCAGAACTCCTTCCTGTCCTCAGCCTCAGACAGCAGCAGTAACTGTGAGGCTCTCATAGCGGGGAAGCAGTATCCATCCATCCAGGAGTTTGCGTCTGCCATCCCCAACCACCTGCTGCTCGGCTCGTTGCTGGAGCACCTCTGCTTCGTCTACGAGAGGGACCCCTCTCGCTCACACATGCTGTTCAAAGGTAAGGCTGACATGCAGACTTAAACGTTTCGTTAAAAGTGTTAAAAGCGTGGAAATTACAGAGTGTAGGCTACCACTTTTCCAGTGAAACAAGGGAGGCTGTTTTCAGTTTTGCATCTCTTTTCAAAAGTTTAGAATTTGATTAACAGCAAAGCTTCATTACACTTCATGGACTTCCCCCAATCTGCACTGCAAATATGCACTTTTTTGGTGGGCATTATTCCTAATGAGGAACGTTCAAAATTGAAACAGCCTTGATTTGTGAGGCCTGTTCTCCATCTTCCCCCTTCAGTCATTGGTCAGCGCCTCGCAGCAATGAACCTTCTCTCCCCATTGGCTATCAGTGACGAGTTCAGCACGGTCAGACTCCAACATAACCGAGCCTTCACAGAGCTCCTCCACGCTGCCAGTAACTCCCTATTCCCTCAGGTAACACATAGCACCTCACAAACAATCTTCTTCTACCTCCTTTCATCTACTTTACTTTCGGTGTAAATGTCTTCAAATTGTCATTTTAGGGTCAAAGATGCCTTAACACAGACATCCAGAGCCTTACGCTGAGGTAAGTTCTGATTATGGCTAGTTACAGTTGTGTGATTGGTGTGTTTATGGTGTGTGTTCTAGTGTGGCCTGACTCATGGGGCCTTCTCTACATGATAGTGTCTCTTATCTCTCTCTAGACCAAAAGAGGGCCTCTTCCAGGCACAGAGCTCACGCTACCTCAGCGAGTTTGAGGAGATCTCTCAACTTGGAAGGGGATCATATGGCAAAGTCTTTAAAGTAATCAAATACTTGATAAGGAAAATAAAAATGACCGCATATGAAAACCCTACATGACTATGACATGACCTCTCTATGCACCCTAATTCTTTGTAGGTGACAAACAAGCTTGATGGCCAGAATTATGCTGTTAAGAAAATCCTGATAAAGAATGTTTCAAGGGAGGACTGTATGAAGGTATTGAGCAAAACATTTGTTTAACATTCTTTGCCAAGTTGATAAAAAGCACTTTTTATCATGATAAAGATATTTATTCTACAGAATTGTTACAATGTATTTTACTTATCATTCCCTACTTACTATAATTTGTACCAGCTTTATCTTCTGGGCGGTGGTGTTCACTAGATGCAGGACACAACAAGTGTTTTTCCTTTTTTTCCTTTATTCAACATTTATTAAATCTTATTTAACCTTCTATCCTCCTGCCTTTGTTTCAGGTCCTGAGGGAGGTGAAATTGCTTTCCAGTCTTCAGCATCCCCATGTGGTGGGCTACCACACAGCCTGGATGGAGCACGTCCAGCCCAACAGAGCCACCAGTAAGGAGCAGTTCACCCACACACACTAGCCTAGAAAATAACAATGTGAAACTGTGCACCTGTAGGTCTTTTTAGAAACACAATTAAAGGCTCCATTTTTAACTTTCTCTCCCCCCCCCCCCCCCCCCCCCCCCCCCCAGAGCTCAAATCAGTCCTCCCAGCACTGGAGTCCCCTGCACTACTAGAGAGGTGAGGTCTACTTATCACTGCACATCCCACACCACACCTCCTCAAAGACGTACAGCATGAACATTCATGAACCAGTTGGCATCTGACCGTGAGCCTGCATTGTCCCCTCGACCTCCCAGGACTGAGGACAGTTCTGCTAGCAGCAACGGCTCCTCCATCGTCTTCGAGAGCTCCAACTGCTCCAGGGACCGAGCAGCGTCTAAACCCCCGACCAAGCAGGGAGAGACCAGCCAGGCAGTGTGCCCCAAAACCATGCAGCTCGTCCCAGACAACTACGTTCCCTGTGTGTTCCTGGGGAGGGGGGGCCAGGGTGTGGGGCCCCCGCTGAAGGAGCCGTGTCCGGCCGTGAGCTGGGACGGCTCGGGGGTCTCAGAGGACGACTCCAACGGGCTGGAGGTGAACAACAACTCCTGCACTGACAAGGACAGCCAGAAGTGGACAGATAAACACTCGTCCATGGAGGTGAGAAACATGATGTCATCAGTGCTTTTCATGATACTCAACGACATTGCTTCAAGGTACGGATTAGGACTGGGGTAGGATGCAGCTTTGCAGTAGGTTGCACCTACACTCGTTCCTAATGCAGCTCAAAACAATCACATCTGAGCATTAAAACAACGTTATTGGTGTACTGTACAGCACTGACATAACCCGGCTTGTGGACCTCTGGATCATGTTTTAGGTGCAGTTCCACCTGATGCTGTACATTCAGATGCAGCTGTGTGAGCTCTCCCTCAAAGACTGGATCTCTGAGAGGAACACCAGACGCAGCTCTGCAGGTAAACAGACAGTTGCTCCCTACACAGCAACACGCTTCCCACTTCGAAATCCTGCTATTCAAACAAGACGCGTTTTTGACTAAAGTGCATACACCTTGTCTCGTTTGACATGTACTCATTACATTTAGGTCAGGGTTAGTAAGACTTTTGTGTATTGAGCGTTGCTGGGCTTGATGTGTTCAGATCCGTACGGCTGTGTGGACACAGTGAAGACTCTTAGCATCCTGAAGAGAGTCCTTGAAGGTGTGGAGTACCTTCACTCCAGGGGGATCATGCACAGAGACCTGAAGGTAAGGAGCAGTGTCCAGTAAACTACAACCTTTATTTTGTCCCCAGAGGGGCAATTTGTTTTGCAGCAGTAAAAATACAAAATACAAATACTAACAGTAATAACACTATCACAATACACACAATATCAAAAACAGATGTAAAAACAGATGTAAACCACAAGTACCCTGTTTTAAAACTAAGAAAAAACGATTGGGTCGGGTGGTTCAGCTGATTATACCTTATGTTATGTCCGGTGTGTAACATTCATCGTGACATTCCTGGAACCGAAGTAGAACACCATCTCTGTTCATTATGATTTTACTGGCATTGAGGTGGAATTAAAGTTTCAAACAACAGAATCAGAAAAGAGTTTAATGAGGTGGGTCATGCATCCCCCTCCGTGGAACTTGCTAGAACGTCCGGAAGGTGTCAGTGTTCCGAGGCTCTGTGGCGCTCTGGTGCGGGGACGTCCAGAGAGTTGGCCCTCTCCGGCGGCTCCTCGCGATGAAACAAGTCTGACCAGCTGCCGGACTTGGCCGTGTCATCGCCGCTGACAAAGCTGATGTCACAGGAGCTCCCCCAGAGGACGTAGCGGTGCAGCCTCTCAGGGAGGAGCTCCGCCAGGGTCTGACGGCGTAACGAGCCGTAAGACTGGAACGCCTGGATCATGCAGATGTCCATGAGGCTGCGAGGGTGCCGGGTCAGGGCCAAGAGCTGCTCTCGCTGACGGGAGTACTGGGGCAGCAGCAGCGTGCTGGGCTGGAGGCCCGCCCCGTTGGCGATGGTGAGAGGGGAGGTGAGGCTGAGCAGGCGGCCCAGCAGGGAGGTGTGGCAGAGGTTGGGCTGATGGTCCAGGAACAGAAAGAGGCAGTTTTCCCCAGCTGGCGTCTGCTTGTTGATGTCGGCACCACGCCTGGTTCAAACACAGACATCCCATTATTTGAAAGGTAACATTGTAACAATGTAACAAACATCAACTCTGTAAATGACACAGGAGAAGTTTGATTTCATTTCAATGGAGGCCTTTTTGGCTGACTGTTGCATTGCTTTCAAGACAATGAGTAAATGGATCCAGTGCGCCCCAAGTATTGTCGGATGTTTGAGTTTCGAGGACGTTTGAGGTCTTTTGTGTCCAGTCTTGTGAGCTGCGTACCTCAGTAGCAGGTTGACCACGGACTCCTTGCCCACGCTGCACGCCTCGTGGAGGGCCGTCCGGCCCACGTTGTTCACGGCATCCACCTCTGCGGAGGGGGAGGAGAGCGCTGATGTGTTGGGGTTTGTGCATTTATGCGCTGTGTGTGTTTGGACCCCACAGGGACGTAACCGTAGCCCTTACCTGCCCCCTGGTCCAGCAGCTCAGTGATGCATCTTAGTGCTGTGTCCATGTTCTTCACTGGCCTGCAGGCTGTCGCCAGGGCAGCCAGGTGCAGCGGTCTGTTCCCCGAGTGGCTCACCGCCTTCAAATCAAACACAATGTCATTGGTTATAATACTGTATATATATATATATATATATATATATATATATAAATGATATTGATGTGATACTGTATACATATTTATACTGCATGGATGGCTACAGGTAAAACCCCATTCATTTTTGGATCCATTGTATGGAAATCTGTCCCCAGAGGACATCAGTATAAATCTAAGGGAGGCTGGTAGAGACTTGCTCAGGCACAACAGCAGCAGCAAGAACATATGGACAAAGAGGTCAAAAGAACCTTGTTGACATCTGCACCAAGCTTGATCAGGCAAACGGCAATCTCTGTGTTGAGGATGCCGGCGGCCATATGCAGGGGCGTCATGCCGCACAGGTCTGTGGTGTTGACAGCGGCCCCGTGGCTGGCCAGGATGTGGATGGCGGAGAGAGCGGCAAAGCGCACGGCCAGGTGCATGGCTGTCTGACGGTTCCCACTGTCCACCTGGGGAACATGATGCAGAACACAGGACTGTCTTGAAGGTCATTTGGCAGTGTGACAGAAACAAATAATGCTTCTCTGGGTTTGATTTGACTTGTTCTCTCTTGGAGGCTAGTGTGGTCACTCACCACAGTATTGAGGTCGACTCCATGGTTGCAGAGGACCTGTAGGCAGGCCTCTGCCCTCTTCTGCATGCTGGCCATGGCGGTCTGAAAACGTGATTGTGGTGCGGGCCAGGTGGCGTGGATGTAGGGCCAGTGGGTGATGACCAGGTGGAGGGCATTACGACCCTGTTGGTCCCTGGGGAGGAGAGGAAATGAAAGGCCAATATATTGGTTGGGCAAATGGTTGGATGAATTGGTCAATGGTGAATTAATCAAGGTTCTTGTGAATATGTGGTCATACAATAATCGAAGGATAGTTGAAAACTGTAGGTAACAACATTTAATAATGGTGGTGGGTTACCTAATTCCAGGGTTGGCTCCCGCCAATAACAAGCTCTCTATACTATGAACTTTCCTATACGAGGCTGCTAAGTGAAGAGGGAGGATAGCAAGACCCTGGGGGCATAAAACAAGAACAAACATGTCCAAATAAGCACGTTGAGAAAATAAACTGCAAAATTCGAATTGTTTTTATGTATTCTTTACGCTATTATCTGCACCAGATCAGCGAAAATCGAGTTTTGCGATAACAGTTCATTAAACTTAGTGGTTATTATTGTGGTTAGTTGTCAGTGGTGATGAATTACAGTATGCGCAATAGTTTTTGAAACTTATTTTGAAGCACATTTGTTAGACTACAAAGAAAAAAACAATTTCACGTGAAGAACTCTTTACCTTTGACGGCTTGGATTTCGATCCATTGATCATTGAGTTGGTCCCGTATTTTTTTGCAATATTAACAATAAGGGATGCGTTTTCTGATAAAATTGCGGAATACAATTCAATTGCTCCGACAGCTGTCATACTGTTTTAGAAAATAAAGCCAGGTTTATGGTTGGTAACCAAAGTGGAAGGCTTAAATAGTCTAATAAATGTTGACTTTCTGGTTTACTGTCAGGCTATGTATGTGAACTGACTGTTCTGTTTTTTCTTGACGATTTGTAAGTTTGCTGTCAAATTGTCGATCATATCTCCACTAGTAGCCTACGTGTGCGTCAAAGCACTCTTGTTGTCTACAGTGACGCTCCATATCGGTATGCGCTAGCAAACACATGCCCTAGTTTTATGAGAAAATACGCAAAGAAAACAAAACATGCTCACCTGTTTTTGATGCGCTGAAAAGACAGTGCAATATTTCCAAATCTGTATAGGTTCATTAACGGGGTGTGATTTCAAAAGATTAATGATACTTTGCGACTCTTCCTGTACAATGGCCTCGTGGAGTTTAAACTGCACATGATCGAATTCTTCCGGTAGTCCATCACAGAAATGTAACTTGTTATTTTTCTGTATCCTGTAGTGCATACAGTATGGACTCAGACAGGGTTTGTTTTGAGTGTTACCCATTGACACATGAAGATATGTTAACTTTTTTTAATTACACAAATAATGTGGTCTATCTAGCTCTGAATTTTGTATTTAAAAAAAAAGAAAACTCGTTTTCATCTGAATGTCTGACTTCACAAGGTTTTGGAATATTGCAGCAGCATTATGACCTCATGTATTTGTGTGGCAGTTAAAGGTACATTCCTCTTTTTCTTTAGCCTAGAAATATCTTCCTACATGGACATGACTTCAATGTGAAGATAGGAGACTTTGGTCTGGCCTGCCGGGATATCATTATGGACAACCGTGAGCCACTTCCGTCCACCTCAAACAACACTGGTAGGAGTTTACCTTTCTATGTTCAAAATCAATTAAGTCAAATATTGCAATTTATTAATTCAACTGTTATTCATATCCGAGAAATCTATGAAGAACAACTTTTTCTGTGATGACTTGAGAGTAGCAATATCCAGTATAACATGTGTGACTTGGCAACAGCTGTAACCACGCTCATGCAATTTTTGTGGAACGGCCGAACAACAGATTAAGCTATAGAGCTGCTGGTCGTAGCGAAATATATAGATACATAATCTTAAGAATTGATTTTTTAAGCTTGTTGAATATTGTAAAGGTTCTTCAACATCAGCTTTCAGGTCATTGAAGTCAAGTACTTTTGTTCAAATGCAACCTTTTATGAAAGCGCCTCTAGATGGCGCTACGTGTACATGATACCTAACTAACTCCTTGTGATTTATTTACAGATTCCTCACACACCACAGGAGTGGGGACGTTTGTGTACGCTGCACCTGAGCAACGGGAAGGTTCTCATTATGACTCAAAGGTAACTTGATTCATAGGTTTTACATTCTAAACTAATTTGACACACGAAAAGGGTCAAAGAATGACTGCATGATTCAATTGCAACTTGAATTCACTTTACAACAAGTCGAGTAATAGTCATTACCCATATTTCTGTGGTCTTCCTTTTAGTCGGACATGTACAGTGTAGGGGTGGTGGCCCTGGAGCTGTTTCAGCCATTTGGAACTGAGATGGAGAGGGTGCGGACCCTCGAGGACCTCCGTGAGGGCAACGTCCCCGAATCCTTCTGCCAGCGCTGGCCCGTGCTTGCTAAGTACGTCAGGCAGCTCACCAAACGAGATCCCTCCCTCCGTCCCAGCTCCACCCAGCTGTTGCAGAGTGAGCTTTTCGGCAACAAAGACATGGTAGGAAACACTATGATAACAGACCTCAGGGCTGAATCCTAACTTGCGATGGGTGCAGGAAAGCATGGGCAGTCAATCCTATATACAGATTCCCAGTTGATGGTTTACAGAAACTATGCAGTTATGTGTGTTCTGTTGCAAACAAGCAGATTCTCTGACTGATTGGAGACGCGTCCACTGTCTCTTTCTCTTGTAGGTGATCCATGGTTTACAGAGAAGGGTTGAGGAGCAGGAGGCAGAGATTGTCCAGCTCAGAAGACAGATCAGTCAGCTGCAGGGCACTCACCCTTCCTCCTCCAACTCAGACCAGACGTGACCATATCTCTTTAAACTCTCCAACCTATTTTACCCAACTGTACCTTAACATATGGGCATGCCTGGGAAATGTAAATGGCCAAATGTGTGTGAGGTCTACAAGATGTTACAAGGCCACTGTACATTAAAGATTAATTTATCAGCGTATGTCGTGGATATTTTTTCTGGAACAAATCTAGGAAGTCAACGCATTAAATGTTTTCAATGCAAATAGCCTACACTTAACTAGAGTACTTATTTTTGTAAGAATTAAGATTTTGTTTGAGAACATGTTCTGTAGGAAAATGTAATAAGTTCCAGCAAATATTAAAATGAGTGAAACAAGTCATCTGAACCGGCGTTGCGAAAAAACTACCGGTGTAGTTTGACGTCGCCTATGTCACTCATTAATTAAAACATTTCTGGAAATCGCCGGTTGTCCTACCTAATACCAATGACATTTTTAAACAAAGTCGGATTTTGTATGAACAGTAAGGTCAGATGTGTACGTGCCATAAAGTCCTGTAAGCATTTTCCCCAACGAGCCACAGCGAATCAGGAGTTGCCTTTCGACGTCGATCCCCGGATCTACCCGTGGGGAAATTAGCTACGTCATTGTTCACCGCCGGACACCCGCTAGAAATAAGGAATGGATGTAGGCTACAACGTCTAAAAATGCATTTGTAAAATATTACAGGTAAGAACATTTATGTTGTATAGAATACTATGTATTGTATTTACACAACAGAACCATAACCGTGCATCTAACCTTCAAGGTTTTATTGTAGTTAGCTTACACCGGTTTCCTCGCTGAGTGTCATGTCGGAAACCAGCGCTCAACCACCGGTGAATTTTAAATCTCGAGCCCCTCCTTTTAGTTAGCTAGTTAGCTAGATTTCCCTCCGTTGATTTCTAAATGATATGTCCTGGTTTCAGTGCTATGGCAAAACTGAACTTCAACACAACATTTACGGATTAGAACGGGGAATGGTAGCTAGCTTGAATCATTGCGTACCAGCCGCACATTATTGTTGCACAATGCTAACCGCAATTGCTGCACCATGTTTCGGCAGTATTGTTACGCTCGCCGTTACCATGGCGTTTGTTCTTACCACGCGCGCACTTGTCTGAATCAAACATTCTGAAGTGTGCTCAAGAAAGACAGCAATATTTCGGTTCACTCTCCACATTGTTATATGAATACTAAAGTTTTGATCAAGCTATTACCAATATCTGAATTTGTTGCGTGTTCGAGGCCTATCTCATCTGCTAAAGCCTCCGCTAGTGCTAGTGAGCCATACTGCCAGGAGTGGGAGGGACCAGTTGCCGTAAACGTGTGTAAAGTCAAGTCACTTGTCTTTGAACTTAGCTAGTTGCAAACGGCTAATTACAGTAGCGCTTAGATTATTTAGTTTGTCCCATTTTGAGGAAAAAACATAATCATTAATGTTAATTGATTGCACTTAAGATGTATTGCTTTTGTTTATCCGTCTTGAATTAGTTAGATTGGCTTGGCCCATTTCGTTTCAGTTTGATAGTCTAGCTAGCAGGCAGACAGATCTGCTTAGCTAACTCCAAACTGAAACGAAATGGGCCAAGCTCCGCTGCCAGGGAACTTTCATGCTTGTCGCTTGAACAGCTGGGAATTTGCAGATGTAACTGTAAGCTACACACGTACGCCTTGGTTAACCTTGGCTCTTACTGTAGGCCTTGGTGTTAGCTTTAAGCACACTGTAATCAATTAATCTGAAAACTCGTCAATTAATGGTGTATTAAATAAGTTGTAAAGTGCCATATGCACGCTTTCTCGATGTCTTTGTTTTTTCTTTCTTTGTTCACTGTGAATTATGCAAATCCAAGGCTAAACTTGTTTACCATGCCTGTAGGCGAGTACACTAACTGCACTTAACTCTCCTACTTTGACGTAATTCACAATGCTTGACACTGAAATTTGAGTTTTTGACCTCACTCAGCAGGCCATATCTAAAATATTTGCTTGTCATGTTAAGTCTGAAGTCAAATGTCACACACATGGATTGTTACCATGTGTCATGGGTGCTCTGTTTGCATAACCAAGTAAATCTGTTGACTTTCCAAATGTAATATCTATGTGTGTCACCTTCAACAGCAATGAACAATGACCATAGTTGACAGATCTTCGGAGAAGTCTGACCTGGAGTCAGTGGGGTGCAAGCGCTCCCCCTTCCCCAGCGGCGACGCAGGGATGGACGGCAGCTGCTCCAGCTGGGGAGGGGGACCCTCGCCCAGTGACCCACCCAGGGTGAAGGCAGGGGGCTGCCTAGGACCCACTCCTGGGGCAACTGTCTACAGCAACACGTCCCACTCTGGGGACAGGCCCAAGGATCAAGGTAAAGGCCTGTGGGTTACCCTGACTGGATATGTGCTCACTCTCCTTTTGAATATGACACCACTTTAGGAATCTGCATTTGGCTGGAAATCTGGTTTCTAGATTTTGTGCCAGCTTACTATAGTTGCATACTGCTTGAAGGAAAATGTACCTGGAGCAAAGCAAAAAAAATAATGTTTCATTTTTTTTTTTGCTTCAATGTAGCTAAATCTTCGGAGACAGTGCATAGTTGGTCCATGCCCAGCCATGCCTCGTGGCTTCTTTCCTTTTTGTCCCTTACTGACTGAACAGGTTTCCTGAGTGTTGTTCTCTACAGCTTCTACGTAGTAACTCTTCCTGTTATGTAGCCCTATTGTGTTAAAGGACTTAGGACTGTAATACATCACCTTACGTTGCCTGTAGAGGTGACCTGAATCAGGCTTGTCTACAATTTCTCTGACAAGTTTGGCCAATTGCCACGACACGTTAGCAAGATACACACCAGGCGCGATTCATCTATTCAGTAATGAAAAAAATGAATGTATGAACGCTTAAAGGTAATTTGTCATCATTGTTGCTGTGTTGTTCCTTGTTGTGTGCAGCAGTGCTGACCAGTGGAGACGGCATTGCCCTGCCCCAGAAGGTTCTGTTCTCCCCGGACCGCCTCAGCCTGAAGTGGAACCAGGTCCATCGCATCGGGGCAGGCCTGCAGAACCTTGGCAACACCTGCTTCCTCAACTCGGCCATGCAGTGTCTTACCTACACCGCCCCGCTCACCAACTACATGCTGTCCAGGGAGCACTCCAAGACCTGTACGTGAGCTGGCACTGCTTCTTAACTCAGCACCGCAACATCAATCAAACTGTTTTGATGGAGTCACTCACTTGTTGATCAAGATTGTCACTTGTTTTTATGTCGCAGCTAATGTTTATGTTGTAAATCTATGTTTGGATCTGTGTAATTGTGTATCTTTTACGGTTAATGCGGTTTTATTTTACAGAACCACTTACTGGTTGACTAGCAGTGGAGAACCCTAACTTGGCTCTCCTTTTGTCCGTGTGTGTGTGTAGGTCACGAGCCAGGCTTCTGTATGATGTGCACCATGCAGAACCACATCACCCAGGTGTTTGCTAACTCTGGCAACGTCATCAAGCCCATCGGCGTTCTCAACGAGCTCAAACGTGAGTGGCTCCCCTCTTGGAAAGGGTGTCTGGCAAACAGCTATCCCTTCAAAACATGATAGGTGGCGCTGTCCAGCCCCCCACTACACTTTGTTTTTGGAGGGAAAACTTTCCCTCCAAGTTTTCACAGGACTTCTCACATGATTAGGCACAGTATTTTTGGGAACAAAGAAGTATATGGTTTGAATTCAGCAATAAATACCAACTGGCAAATGAACAACCAAATCCAAACTCCCATGTTCGTTGTTGTTTGGGTGGGTGTTTGCTCCAGTGTAGCCCCTAATCCCATCGTGGAACTGGTTTACTCATCGTTTTCACCCTCCTATCCAACAGGGATTGCCAAGCATTTCCGCTACGGGAGCCAAGAGGATGCCCATGAGTTCCTACGCTACACTGTGGATGCTATGCAAAAGTCCTGCCTACCTGGAACCAAGTAGGTGCCCACTTGTCTGGAACTTCCTGTACAGAAACAGCTAGAATAGTGCAAATCAGCAAATACATGCCGTCAAACAACGACAAGCGCGTTCAACCCGTGACGTAGCAACATACTCGCAGTCACCATGTCATTCGTCAGTTCTGTTTAGTCTTCAGACACAACCAGGAAGTAGTCACACATGTGAATGTAATCTTGCCTACTACCACCCAGTGAGCCTGTTGATAGATGGATAAGGTGGAGGTCATCCCAGAACACCGTACCCTGAAAACAGACTAGATAAGGAACCTCTGGTGCCAGGCAGATTTCTTACTCTTACAACAGGTCGCCTCTTTCAGTAATTACTCCTGCTCTATTTCACCTGCAGTATCTTCTTTCGCTTTCACTCTCTCTCTCTCTTTCTTGCTTTCTCCTCTTCAAAAGGCTGTTATGATTCAGTGTTTTGGTTATTTTCTCTTTGTTAGGGACGCCGCCGTGGTGGACAATAGCGCATAACACTAAAGCTAACACTACCTGACCCTGATTTGATTCCGACCCAGGCCGCTTCCTGCATGTCTCCTCTCTCACTGTCTTTCTCCCTGCTTTCCTGTCCCTCGCCACTCTTTTTGTAGACCTTCAGCATCTAGTTATTGTTTGATGTGTAATGCTTGAGACCGTTTCCTCCCGCTCCAGGCTTGACAGGCAGACGCAGGCAACTAGTTTCATCCATCAAGTTTTTGGGGGATATCTAAGGTCTAGAGGTTAGTACTCGTGACCTCTTTATGGAGCTTAGCATTTACTGTTTCTTTTGGCTAACACCATCAAATGAAATACCAGCAAATGAACTTAACAGGAGGCTGACAGTTTGCTCTCACCCCTTCACAGTAAAATGTTTAAACTGCAAAGCAGTCTCTGACACCTTCGATCCCTACCTGGACGTCGCCTTGGAGGTTAAGGTAACTGCCCACCACCTGATGCTTCAGTCAATGAGATGAAGAGGAGTGTCTTGGAGTGTGTGGGTGTGAGCATTTCTTGTGTGTCTGTGTGTGTGTCCGTCCCCCCCTGCAGACTGCTCCCAGCATCACCAAGGCCCTGGAACAGTTTGTGAAGCCAGAGCAGCTGGATGGGGAGAATGCCTACAAATGCACCAAGTGAGTTTATTCAACAACCGTGAAGTCTTTTCAATGTTTGTCCTGAATCCCTCAGACGTTGCAAATGGTCACCCTCGACCCACTGTTGTGAGGGTATAACTGAGCCCAGAGTGTGTGTGTGTGTGTGTGGTGGCCTGCAGGTGTAAGAAGATGGTCCCTGCCTCCAAGAGATTCACCATCCACCGTAGCTCCAACGTCCTCACCATCTCACTCAAGCGCTTCGCCAACTTCAACGGGGGCAAGATTGCAAAGGTACCAGACAAGCACTTACAAGCTTTGCTCTCCTGTGTCACGCCCAGTTGTGTGTGTGTGTGTCTGTGTGTCTGTGTGTGGGTGTTTCACGCGGTAACCCCCCCCCCCCCCCCCCCCCCCCCTCCTTCTCCCCCTCTGGCAGGACGTGCGGTAC
Organism: Hypomesus transpacificus; assembly: GCF_021917145.1. Classification (NCBI taxonomy): domain Eukaryota; kingdom Metazoa; phylum Chordata; class Actinopteri; order Osmeriformes; family Osmeridae; genus Hypomesus; species Hypomesus transpacificus. The sequence continues at coordinate 13,298,935 of NC_061072.1, read as the reverse complement.
CCAGAGTACCTGGACCTGCGCCCCTTCATGTCCCAGAGCCACGGGGAGCCCCAGGTCTACGCCCTGTACGCCGTCCTGGTCCACTCTGGCTTCAGCTGCCACGCCGGACACTACTTCTGCTACATCAAGGTGGCACACACGCGCTCTTAGAACTGAACTGACGTAGCAGTAGTGTGTATATCAGAGATGTGTGTGTGTGTGTGTGTATAACACAGCTCTTCCTGTCTCTCCCTCTCTCTCAGGCCAGTAACGGCCAGTGGTATCAGATGAACGACTCCACGGTGGCCGTCAGTGACATCCGCTCGGTCCTGAACCAGCAGGCCTACGTTCTCTTCTACATCAGGTACCCCGTCACCGCTCCGCTGGCCCAGCGGTCCGCTAGGTAGCATGCGTGACCCCCCCCCCCCCCCCCCCCCCCCCCCACGCGTCCGGGTGTCCTGACCCCGTTATGATGCTCCCTCAGGTCCCCCGAGCTGAAGAACGGGGGAGATTACGGCCACCCGAACCGCAACCCCGGCCAGTCGTCCCCGCGGCCGCCCGCACTCACCCCGCGTCTCAACACCGCGCCCCGGCACGCACACGCCTCCGCCGGCTTCATCGGCCCGCAGTTGCCCCCTCACATGTCAAAGGTAGGGGCGGTACACACATGGTCATACACGTGCGCGAGCGCAGACGTGCACACAGCTGGAATGAATCTGTGTCACGGGTTTTGTTTCCTCAGAACACCCTTCTCATGAACGGGAACGGCTCTCTAAGGGACCACCCGCCTGGCTCCAAGCCCAGCACCAGCACTGGAGGCCCAGGCAAGAGCGCCCACGGACTCCTCGCATCCTCATCCTCCTCTCTCTCCCGGCCCACTGGGATCCCGGAGCCCGCAAAGCGCCAGAAGCTCTCCTTCTTCATTGGCCAGGGCAAGCAGATTCGCCCCTCCTCCTCCTCCTCCTCAGGCCCCTCCTCCTACTACGCCCAGCCTTCCTCTTCCCACTCTACCTCAGACCCCTCGTCCGCTCAGCACCCGCCTCGCGTGAACGGCGGCCCGGCCGGTAACGGGAGTCAGGGGGGCAGCGCCGCGGCGTTCCTGGTGCCCTACGAACACGAGTCGTCGGAGGAGTCGGACCAGGAGGCCGCTGGCCACGAAAACGGCCTGGGTAAGGCCCGCGTCAACGGCAGGAATGGGGGAGGGCCCGTGTACGGCCCCGCCCCCCGGCCCCAGCCGCCCTCCAAGACCTCCGGGGAGGCGGGTCAGCACCACAACGGGAACGGCAGTAACGGGAGCCCAGCCTCTAACGGCGTGCCCAAGCCCAGCGTGCCCAAGCCCAGCCAGAACGGCCACCACAAGGTCAACGGAGACCAGATCCCCGACAAGGTCAGGGAGATCCACTAGATCCATCTTTCGTTCACTTTCTTCTAACCAGCTACACTGATAATAAAAGAAGAGCCTTAAAGTGTTGATTTCAAATATTGCACCATGGTGCATGTGTTTAACGTTTGCCTTATTCATCTGTTTGTGTGCTTTGCAGGTGACTGAAAATGGCCATGGAGCCTTGTCCAGTGTGGGTGCCAGCACGGTGAATGGCCAAGAGTCCCACCATAGTCAGACCACCCCCACCCAGACCAAGCCCCCTGTCCTGAGTGAAGGACTCCCCTCTCCCACCCCCGAGAGACCCGCCTCCATTAACGACATAAGGGCTACCCCCCCCTCGGTCCCCACACCCCTTGCTGCTAGCACTCCATCCTCATTGGCCGCGGCCACTAAGATTGACGCCGTGACCGACGCCTCCAGGGAGGCTGCCTCCTCCTCCTCTTTCCTTTCAGCTCCCGCCATCTCCCCAGCCTCTTCCCAACCTCTCAGCCCCCCCGTCTCCCAGCCTCCCCTAGGCCCGGCGCCGGAGCCCAGGGCCTCTGTGCCGGCCCCGGCCCCACACGGGGAGCACGGGGCTGGGGACAAGGCCAGGGAGCTCCTGAAGCCCCCTCCCCACAGCAATGGGCTGGGGGGGAGAGGAGACGGCAAGCCCAGCTCCAAGGAGGAGAGACGCTCATCCAGGGACAGAGACAGACCCTTCACCTCAGACAGAGACCGGGAGAGAGACCGCCTCTACTCCTCCGACAGGGAGCGAGAGCGGGACCGGGACAGAGAGCGCTACCCCAGGGACAGAAGCCGGGACCAGGACCGAGACACAGGCCGCTATCGCTACCACAGGAGGGACCACAGGTCGTACCGGGACCGCTCGTCAAGCTGGGACCGGCATCACCGGGACTGGGAGCGGCGGTGGGAGAGGACGGGCCACCACCACCCTCGGGACTGCGACCGAGACCGCTGCTCTCACCACTACCACCAGCGCCCACGGGAGGAGCGAGACCGGGAGACGAGGGAGCACAGGTACCACGCCCATCGAGACGACCCGCACGGCCGCCGGAGGAGCAGGGAGGAGGGCAGGGAGAGGGGCGAGGGCAGGGAGAGGGGCGAGGGCAGGGAGAGGGGCGAGGGCAGGGAGAGGGGCTACCCCGCCAAGCAGGAGCAAACCTCCCTGCCCCGTCAGAGCTCCAGCAGGACCACCCTCTCCCCCCCGCACCCCTCCGCCCCCCTGGGGGGGTCGGCCCTGAGCAGCGAGGACCCGAGGAGGAGCCGGGGCGCCGAGCGGGAGGAGAGCTCAGAGGAACGGCTTGCCAAGAAACACAAGAAGGGCAAGAAGAAGAAGAAGTCTAAAGATAAAGAGAGGCACCGTAAGCAAAGGTTGGTGTCAACACAGACAACTCAGAACATCCCCACACCTCCTTTTTATCAGATTGTAATACCAGGGCAGGGTTTTTTGTTGTTGTTGTGTCATTCCTATTTACTGACTGACCCCCTGCTTCCTCTTTCCTGTACTCTCCGCTCCTCCCTCCCCCCCCCTCCCCTCCAGCAGCTCTGACGCGGAGTCCTCCGACCGGGGCGAGGGCGGCTCCTCCTTTAAACACAAGAAGAAGAAGAAGAAGAGAAAGAGGCAAAGGCACGACACGGAGAGCGAGTCGGAGAGGTCGGAGGTCGAGAGTCGCACGACCCCGAGTTCCGAGGGGCAGCGGGGCCACGACCAGAGGGCGGGCCACAAGCGCCAGCACCACAACCCGGGGAAACGCCGTCGACTTGATGACGACGATGAGGGCCACCTCTCGTCTGGCCACACGTCCCCCTCGGCAGCAGCCAGCAGTGGGACACAGCACCATCTGAATGGACACACAGGTACTGTAGAGACGGCAGCCATTTAGCACGCACTGTCTGCTTGAAACAATCTGGCGGAATGACCAAGTGTCTGCACCTGATCCATGTATGGTTGAGCGTTGTGGCTGTAGCATTGCCATGACTCATGATGATACCCATGCATTTGCTCACTGATTTGTCAACGTGTTGTGCATCTTAGGTAACGGTTTCAGTCGACCCATCGGAGACTCCCATGGAAGTTCTACCAACAACACGTACTCAGACATGAAACACTGAGACAGTCTCCTCTCCTCTCGCTAATAGAACAATGTAAGTGACTGTTACTAACCTGTGATGGATAATGCTCTTCAGTATTAATGGTTGTTGAAGAAAGGCGGCTGTTCGTTGGTTGTTCAGACTTGCTGTTAGTGTTGTAAATCATTTCCTTCTGAATGTCTTGACACTTCTCTCTCTTCTTCCTGTTCTCTCCTTTTAGACTTTGAATACTGTACAAAATCAACCTTTTATGGAAAATTGAAATTCAGCAGCAAAGGAATGAGATCCGCTTATTTGAACGTGGTGCTTAAATCATTGGAAGAATATACTGTATTTTTACCACCTGGAACCGAAATGTTTTAAAGATTCTAGATTCTCTTTTTTTATTGTTTATGTTTGATTGAGTTTTCTTCTCCTAACTCATTGTTTGACAGTGAACCCTGTCTCTCAATGGCCATTTATGATAAAGAATTAATATATACTTGTACTGTAAAGACACGAAAACAAGGAAAACAACTTCAGAAGCCTGGAGCTTGACCACCTCACCTGCTGCTCAGTGGAAGACTCAGGACTTTCAACTTTGACCTTAGTTTGAAAACAAGACTTTAAGTACTTGTAAGGGTCATCTGGTTATAAAAGGAAAAGAAGAAGAAAAAAACCGAAAAAGACATTGAACTGTCTTAACTGCAAGATGTGATGTCATAAATACAAATCTGTTGGATGAAGGAGGCCTCGAGAGATCTGTCCTCCGTGTAAAGAGGAGGAAGACAGAGGAGGAAGACGAAGGAGGGATGGAGAAATGAACTGAAGATGAGCCGAGTGTGGTGGGACCTTCACCTGGACAGACCTTCACCTCCACACTCATCCAGACAGGACGTTTTTTCTTCTTTCTAAAGCCTAAGATCTTTCGAGCCTCTTACAAAGTGTTTCTTTGTCTTTCCCTTTATTCTATCACATTTGAGCTATTCTTTACTTTAAATCTCATTATTCGAGCATTCAAAAAAAGCATAAATGTTGATCATGTTAATACATAACGACTGTGGAACCTTTGCGTTTTGCTTTTTAAAGAAATTCAATTTTCTTTTTCTTTTCATAGCGTCCATAAGAAAGAATACTGTGAATTTGATTTTTGAACTGTAGTATCAGTTATCTTTTATACTTAAGTAACAGTCCTGTATCAGGAGAACCAATAGAGAACCGCTTTTTCTGTTGTCATATTGGGTTTTTAGATGATTCTGACGTGGTCCTGCAGCCTCTGTTCTGTGGACATGCGGGGGGGGGGGGAGGGGGGGGGAGACCTGGCGGTTTGCTCTTTTTTTCTACATTTTCAAAGACAAAAAAAAAAAGCTGAAGGCAGTAATGTTAAACCTTTAGTTCTTCAATAGCATGTCAGATTTATACATTGTACGCATATGTTGAAAAAAAAAAGCCTTAAAAATACAGTTGTTAATGCCAGAAATTGTAACTATCTCTCCCTATATGTATTTATCACTTTGTTTACAAGCTAGTTTGTTTGTATGAGTGCAAAGGGGGGGGATGATGGAGATGGAGGCATGCATCTTGGAACAGTGAGAACAAGTGTCTGTGTTGGTTGGTGTTCCTGAGTGGCTGCTCACCACTGTGCTCAGACCGTTTCCACAGGAGGGATTGAACTTGTTCTGTGAACGCTTGACTCTGACTGACTGGATTCAGGGCTTGTGTAATATATTGGTGGAGTCATGTTTATTGTTTTCGAAATACTCCCTTGTTGTGACTGAATGGGTCTGGACAGGAAAAGCTTGATTCTTACGGCTAATCCACTTCACTCAGTATTGAAAACAATACCAAAGACTAGTTCAACTGGATTGTCTGTTTTTCCTTCAGTTTTAGGAACAAATGTGTACACAGAAAGCTCTGAACATTGTCTTTTATTCCACATCTTCATTGATAAAATGTCAGAGTCTGTTACACATACATACAAGTCCATCTGAGCTTATTCCATTGTAGAAAGGTCCAGTCAAATTAGTTTCACCTTAACACGTTTCAGGTCCAACCCATATTTACTCAGTGGGTTTTTCTGACCAATCCCATGACCCGGTCTTGGCTATAATAATGACAAGTGTGGTTCTTATGCAGGATGAGGAGTGGTATTATTCTCCACTGCTCTGGATGGCAGTTCAGGGTTTATTCCACTATGTGAAACTGACTTGTGAAATGTGAACTGGTGTTTAAAGGCTACAGTCTACACATGCTACAGAAAACCAATACAAACAGAAGCTGTACATTATATACACGCATTGTAATGGAGGGGTGGGGCGAGAATCCTTTCTTTTTGTAATTATAGAAAAAATAAATATAAAAAAGAAAAAAAACGATTATAGAGTTGAACCTTCAGTACGAACTAGCATCCCAATGGCTGTTCTCAACACACACACGTACAACAAGAACATATCAATATAATGTCTCTAACTGGGTACTAGAATATCAGAATAAACATTGTATTTGTATCACAGTCATTTTGAGGGGATCGTAATCAGACCAGCTGATTAGTATATTTGAGGCTCTTCTGTGATTGGCTGGCAACAGCCAGCAAAGAAGGTCACATGTTCTAATCCCATCAGAGAGGCATCTCCACTGCTCCACGTCTGACCAGACCTTAGATACACTGATGGGGGGGGGAGGGGGGTTAAAGATCAGGGAGGATTAACAGATCCTCTATATTACACACACGATGCCACCGAGACGTGTGCCTGATTTATTTGACCAGTTTTATCTGGATGAGCTGGATGATGCTGTTTCATTTGGCCACTAGAGGGCAGTGCTGTCAAGTGTCTGTATCCTGGTCTCCATGTGTGTGCTAAGATCAGGGCTCAGCCAGCCATCAACAAGTCTCAGATTTCTCCCTTGACTGTGGGTGGACTGTGAAATAGAAGCTAAGAAGACTCCTTCTGTCCCTGGGCCACCAATGATGATGATGATGATGATGATGAGGGCCCAGTCTGGATCGGTGTCACATTGGCTGTTGTTCCTGTAATGCTGCCCAATGACTGCACCTCAGGTCACACCAGTCTGTGATCCAGTGACCTCGTCCCTTCCTAGGTCCTCCTGGAGGAACATGACCTTTGCTGGTGTCAACGCTGCTGCTGGGGGGTGGGGGGTGGTTTGCAGTGGTCAAGGGGGAGATCACTTCTTATTGGCTATCCTCCGTTTCCTGGTGGCTAGCATGTCATAGAAGGGGTCCCTGCTGATGCTGGCTCTGCGGGAGGAAAGAGAAGGAGGTTACACTGCAAGTCAGAAGAATCCAGTTTATTTTCCAATTTCCATGACACGTGGAAACAATTACAAGCCTGCTTAACGGCAGAGCACATCACACACTAGCTGAGAAAACAAAGCTCTGTTTTGTTGACCAAATGAGCCTGTGCTGTTCATAGAGGCTGTGTACACCCCCATATTCCCTGAGAGACTGGAGGGAGGAGGGAAGCCGGAGGGGCCTGTTATGTCGAAAGAGCACCATGTCCTTTTGGAGTTGGACTGTGTGTGTATCCTCTCTCTCTGTCTCTCACACACCCACACACCCACACACCCACACACACAAACTACAGGCCAGAAATAAGGATGAGTTGTCTGCTGTTTTCCCCACAGCAGGGACAACGGACGTGCTGAGATAGCCGTCACTGTGTGTGTGAGATTCTAACCACAGGACTGGCAGTCACCCTGGCTACAGCTGAGTCAGGGGCCAGTGTGTGTGTGTGTGTGTGTGTGTGTACGCAACAGGAGTGCCTGCCACCACCGGCTGACTCAGGGACAGAGAGTGTGTGAGCCAGCACTTCCATGACCTGCTCTGTCGGTTTTCCTGTCCCATTGCACGGCTAGTCAGCAGCTTTAACTCAAGTCTGATTAGGCCGTGATGGAAGCCCATGAGGAATCTGAAACGACGAACCAGAATCATGCTTGTATGAGGTCTCTGCATCACTGTCTGGATCACAATCTCTCAATGGAACCTAGAAGTCAAATATCACCCATCTCTTTGGAGCAGTGATAAACACAGTTAGCATTGGCCTTTGCCATTGCAGACCTCAACAAACCATCACACTGTCCTTACTAATCAGTTTCACATAACACAGCACTCACGAACTACGCCTGAGTGACAATTAGATCAGAAAATCCATGATTTCCATTCCAAAACGAAACAACCAATTCTAATGAGGTATCTACAGGAGGGGATTGGATGACCTAATCTAATATTTCTTTGTGAGTTATTGATCAGTGGATGAGCTGGACCAGAGACCAATCAATTCCCTCCCTCTAGGCTTAGTCTGGTAGCTCTCATAACTGCCGTCCTCCTCACCCAGATACACTCTGGACCGGATAGAAGAATGGGTAAACAACAGTAGAAAGACAGGACTGAGGCAACATTTATAAAAATAAAAAAAAGGGAGGGAGGAAAGTGTGTGTGTGGGGGTGTGTTTTCTCTATCCTGTCCTTATCCACAGGAAGCCCACTGAACCTCCAGGGAGGCCGTATCACCACAGCCCACAGACTTATCTGACATGCTGTGTGAGAAAGAGAGCCTTTCTGACACGTGTGTGAGTTTTCCAGTCTGTGTGTGTGTGTGTGTGCCTGTCTACGTGCTTCACACAGTCAAGGTCAGGCATGGGAAGTTTACACATGGGGCAGCTGTAGTGCTACTCTAGTGTAAGAGGATATGGGCATGCAGGTTGTGTGTGTGTCTTTGTGTGTCATTGAGTGTGTGTGTGTGTGCATCATTGAGTGTGTGTGTGTGTGTTTGTGGGTGTCATTGAGTGTGTGTGTTGTGTGTGTTTGTGTGCGTCATTGAGTGTGTGTTTGTGGGTGTCATTGAGTGTGTGTGTTGTGTGTCTTACTTGATGGATTTGATCCACTCTTCTTTCTCCTCGGGCGTGGGCGCTGATATCCTGTACACCACGTGGTTGCCCTCGACGACCCGGCCGTCGGCCTCCGTCTTGCACGCCTTGATCACCTGACCCTTGTGGTTTGGGTTGTAGAGCTCAAAGCAGTTCTGAAGGAGCAACAGGAGTAACCATGGTTACCATCATCATCCTCATACTGGAACTAAGACATCTCTAGCATTTATTAAAGCATTACTGTGTGATGTGGGAGAGAGGAAGGAAAAGACAGAATGAGAGAGGAGGGAATTCTTACAGGTTTCCTGGGCTCATCCACCTCTCTGATGCTGAGGTTCTCCAGAGGAATAATCCCTCTGGGTTCCTTGTCCTGCAGAAACACAGAGCACGCAGAGCGATTAGAACATTCCCCATGCATCCATAAATATTCTTTGCATTCAGTGTATTGGATTGCACCATTCTGCCACGCTCTTCATTTGAAGCGTCCACTACAGTGGATGAATCAGCCTTCCTGACACTGGCTCATCAAGCTAACAGTGATGGTTGACCCAGGTCACAGAGAAGAGAGGGCCTGGGGGAAACATAACCAGACCCCCACAGAGGGCTGCTATTGTGTCTGGTCCAGGGGAGGTCAGAGGGGGGTCGGGGCTGAGACCTTGAGGAAAAGCCCCCCGCCGTCTGTGGTCGTTTTCTTAATGAAAGAGCACAGCAGGGAGAAGACGCCTAGGGGACAAGGGGACTTGGGGGGTGGTGGTGGGGGTGGGGGGTTGAGGGTATGGGTTTGCATGCTTGTTTCCATGCGTGTGTAATTGTGATGTTGGGGGAGGGTTGAGCTGGACTGGGGCTCGGGGCAGGATGGCGGATGGGGAGGTGGGGGCAGGGCGTGAGGGAGAGGGTTAGCAGGGTGGGGGAGGGCTACGTTGAGCTTAGCCGGACCAGATGTGCAGCAGACCTCCAGATGTTTCCCAGGCATCCTCTGTTAATTGCTGGAGGAGGGGTGGGGTTCATTTAGGTCAAAGGCATGTGCTAAAGACTGCGGTGACCGTGGTCACCTTTGTAAAGACAAAGACCACTCTCGCTGTCTGTCTGGTGTCTTCATGCCTGTGTGTGATGGAGTCTGTCTGGTCTGTCTTCACTGTTCTCACCCACCAAACCCATCTCTCCCCCCTAGTCTCCAGTACAGTCTGTTCCATGTAGCCTTTTGCAAACAACCCCCTCAATGGAAACTGGAATATACTGCAAACTTACCGTTGTGTATTCAAAGTAGTAGAGGCAGTTGTCTGTCAGAATGAACCACCTCCTCTTCCACGTTTTAACTCGTCCACCTGCGGAGAAACACCGTACTGAGTCATCCACGTTACAATGTGGCGAGACAGAGAGCAGAGCGGAGCAGGGCAGCCATGCAGTTAGCTCAACAACAGGCGCTAAAACAGGCTTTCTGACAGCACTTTTGTTCACGGCTAAAATGAGACTTGAAATCGCAGGCCTTGTGAGACAAGCTCTACATGAGGTGGTCCTGTTGGGTCCAGATAGGCGGTTCTACCCACCCCCAAGGGGGTCACACTCTCCACACGCCACGTCTGGTTCTGATCAGCGGACGACCCATTAGGCTGATTCGATAAGGGCTCGAACACAACCCCCGCTCCCCTCCCCGAGAGAGAAATACAAGCCTAAAGGGGAGGACCTGTGAGGTGTTGCTTGTGAAAACATTGAAATGTGGGTTCAATTTGTGTAGAAATCCCAGAAATGTGTGCATTCCTGGGCCAGAGCCTGGGGAGGGGTTTGTTCAGATCATGTGCCTCAGAGACGCAGTACCAAAACTGACGCATTCTAGCAACTTCTTATTCCTCTGGTAAAGCAACTGACACGGGCAGATCTACATTGTCATTGTCACTGCCACCCACTCCCTTGCAAAAATTTCGAGTGGAATAGTGCTCCTCTGGTTGTATCATGTATCAGGGTCTAAAAGATCCAGCCCTTTGTTCCCAGAAAAATACATTCTGTGGCCAAATGATGAAATAACACATCATTGTGACCAGTGAGGGAAAAGACTGAGCGACAAAACACATTTATCTTCCAAAAATACCCTATTTTAAGATTATCAATCTGTGAGTCAACAAATACTCTAGATTATACTCACAGATGTCCAGATTATTGGGATTATCAGTCCAGTAATTAAATCGCAAATGATGCAAACATTTGCTAATCCGCGCAATTACTAAAAAAAGAATTAACTATACAATGTGTAAAAATACCCATGGCAAGGACTATATGCTAGATACCAAGAAGTGATAGTCCTATGACATCACCCACAGCCCATTCAAATCATACAGGCTTTGGCTGCGACTCCATCCCAGCCAATGCATGTCAGTCTGTTTACCGAGCTGACGGCTCAGCCTAATGACTCAGTTAACTAGGCCGTAAAAAGACCATCATTCCTCCATCAGGACGCTCCAACTGAGCTCAAAATAACATGTGGTGATTCTCCAGAAGAGCTGGAACTAAAATAATCTGGCGATCGCTGCCAGTGGGATGGAAAAAGATTGGGCCTGGCTGGAGAAGCACAAGGAGAGGAGAGGGAACAAGGGGAGGAGTAAGGAGAGGGAACGAGGGGAGGAGTAAGGAGAGGGAACGAGGGGAGGAGTAAGGAGAGGACATCAACAGAGGGCCTTATTACTCTACAAAATCAGAGCATACAGCAGAACATTTTCACAGTGCAAACACCCTCCCAAACACTACTGACAGTAGAGCTGCAACAGCTAATTATTTACTAAGTCTGGTGACACATGCAGGTGGCGTTGTAGTGATAGAGCCCCTTATAATAACATAATAATCAGTATCTCTTTAACCTAGCAAAGCAATATACCAGGACTGTGTGTGAATAGAGAGCAGTCTGAGGTAATGACAATAAAAATACATTCAACTTGTGTTGGCTTTTGTAAACACTCAGACGCTTCCCAAAATGAACACACAGGGTCACGTGATTTTAAAGATGTACTGTAGCAGAGGAGCGCCGAGGTTCTGCCACCATGAGAGATCAAAAAGCCTGAGGAGACCCTGAGGAGATAACCTTTCACCCCTGACAACCATGACCCATCACCTCCTGACAGTCATAGCCCATCACTTCCAGACAACCAAGCCACTAACAAGCAGGCAGCTACAGAGAGGACAGCCAGGGGTGGGGATCAGAGCTGGGCTCAAATCACTTTAAATTCAGTCAATTCAGAAAGTTGAAAGAATTCGAATGAGGGAAAAAAACACACAAAAAACTGTGATACAGATGACTTCTCGTTGATCAAAACTTATATCATGAGACAATTATTTTAGTTTGAATTCTGAATTGAAACTGAATGGAGCCCTTTCCTGATGAATATACACACTATGTTGTAGGAGGTAAAGAGCTCATGTTGGCATTGATGCCCCCCCAGTAGGAGAAGGAAGCAGGTGTAGAGGAGGAGGGGTAGTGAGTACCTACCTCCTAGAGTGGACAAAGTAGGAAGAGCCAATCACAGAGCAGAACAGAACAAAGGTGACAGGTGAGAGGTCAAAGAGTGAGAGTACAGGAGCAACATAGAATCTACTAATCACAGAAAACACAGACAGCAAAAACATGAATTGAATCACAGGAGGGGTGGGGGGGTGAGAGACAGACAGACAGACAGACAGCGAGAAAGAGAGAGAAAATCCACACACTAGACATGGGGTGAAACGAAAGGACAATAATGAGACAAAGAGTGTGACTGTTTTGAATTGTTTTCTCAGTCTGTGATGGGGTTGTTCTGTAGGTTCAAATGCCCATAGGTACACAGTGAGGGACACACATCTTCATGAGGGTTATCTTGTGCACCGTGTTGAGGTGGGTTCCATGTTCTCACCCAGTTTCAGTAGCCAACCCTCTCTGTCTGGGTTGAAGAAGGTGTGTGTCAGGTCATTCCCATCATCCTCTGGGATCTTAAAGGGTTCGTTCTTGATGCTTTCAAACAGATTCTGGGGAAGAACAACGAGAAGATACTTAAGACAAAGGCTTCATGTGGAAATAAGGATGCACACTCAAATACACCCTCATCATCCTCCTCCACACACACACTCACACACACACACACACACTCAGACTGACCCTGAGCAGCTCCTCGGGCAGGTCTCCCCCCTCGTTGATGCCTCTGTTCATGGAGATGAAGCGCTCCACAGGGGGCTTGTCCCTCACATTGGGGTTGTGCAGGCTGGTGTTCAGCATGATGATGGCGAAGGACAGCACGTAGCAGGTGTCTGCACACAGCGACGGACAGCAGAAAACGCTTAACTCGACTTTCATTCCAACCACACAAATTCAAGGAAAGAGCTCAGTCGACAGATCACTTATGTTCAGTATGATTGTGGTGGTCGGGGGGGAGGGGGGGTTAAAGGTCAAATGCTGGGTCTCTGACCTGTGGACTGGAAGACCCCAGGGTTACACTGGCAGTAGCGCGAGGCAAAGGACTCCATCATGCGGTCGATCTTCTGGGCCTCGCCAGGCAGACGGAAACTCCACAGGAACTGCCTGAGAGGGGGCCAACGGGAGGGAGAGAGGAAGACAGTTAGAGGGGGGAGAGGGATTTAGGGGATTGAGATAGAAGGAAGAAGCTTTTCACATCAGTAGTGTGGAAAGTGTGTCCCGAGTTCAATCTGGATAAAGCAATAAACCTTGACTTTCTCAGTTGTCGACTGTTGATGGATATACCATGCCACTGACCTGAGGGCTTGCACCAAGTTGAGGTCGGCAAACTCATGCAGCTCCACAAAAGCATGGAGCACCTTGATATTGAAGTCATCTCTGGGGAGAGAGAGAGAGAGAGAGAGAGAGACAGAAAGAAAGAGTGAGAGAGAGACAGAAAGAGAGATCGAGAGAGAGATTTAAAAAAAATAATTAAATTGGAGAGGAGAGAGAAAGAAAGGTATATCCATTAGAAAATGTTGCTTTTTCCTCTCTCGTTCACAGGAATAACACTACTATCCAGGGAATTTCAGAATGCCCAGATGCAGGTACAGGATCTCTAGACACAGCATGAACTAAAGACAGGAAAAACAAGTATTTCCTTTGAGGAAGCCCTTTCCGAACAGCATCCCTATTTCTCTGAATTCCACAAATTTTTGGGCCTTTCACTGATAGAGGAAAGGATGAGGTGTCTGGAAGCAGTCTGACCAGCTGACTGGAGGTTCTCCAAACCATTACAGAGATCTACAGGACACAGCAGCCCATGACTTAGATGTTGTCTTATTGAACCAGTTAAGGCAAGCATACTAGGTACTTCTTCTGGATTAGATAGATAGGAAAGCCAAACTGAAGGACCGAAGCAGGTCTGTCTGTGAGTCACTGGTACCTCCATGTTCCACCCTGGGCTGGAACATTTTTGTGTCGAATGTCGTTCACAAACTTCAGATGTCGAGAACAGGGAAATGTGGTGTTAATGGAAGACTGTGTGCATAGTTAACAGTTAGCATGTGTTGTGTGTAGGTGGAGGGGCTCTCTTGGGGAGGGCTGGCATCAACAGGATGTTGGGATGCCATGATGTCTTACACAGAGAGTGAATGATTGTGTGTGCAGAGAGTATTGTCTGGCAGAGACAAAGACTCACTGTCAACAGAGTAAACCAAAGATGCGGAATGACAACAGAATTGCTAGCACATTTACAACAGCAGCCCACCATTTCCTCTCTCTCTCTCTCTCTCTCTCTCTCTCTCTCTCTCTCTCTCTCTCCTCTCTCTCTCCTCTCTCTCTCTCACTCTCTCTCTCTCTCTCTCTCTCTCTCTCTCTCTCTCTCTCTCTCTCTCTCTCTCTCCTCTCTCTCTCTCTCCTCTCCTCTCTCTCTCTCTCTCTCTCTCCTCTCTCTCTCTCTCTATATATATATATTTACATATTTATATCTCCTCTCCTTCCCTTCCTCCCTCTCCCTTTCTCTCTCTTCCTCTGTCCCCCAGCTCAGTTAGAGCCATTAGCTAAGTACAGCCTGGGCAGAGCCCTACTCAGCTCCCCTCCACCTGTGATTGGGTTTCCCCAGAGAGTGGGCTGTCTCTTTGATGGCCCCCCCCCCCAGGATTCATGCCAGCCAGAGGAGGCAAACAAAGAGTTTCCACAGCTTTAGCAGGCACAACCCTTGTGTTGATGACTAACTAACCCCGGGGTAGGCACACACAGTGACACCCGTATCACACACACACACACACACTTAGGCTTTATCACAGTTGACTTCGTCAGGTACAGTATACGTTTGGATTCTTTTTTTTTTTTTGTGGTAGTCTCCAGGGTTGTGTTTCAGGAAATGAAGCAATGGTTTTCACAAGGCTTTCTACTGTTTTGTCTGTGGGATGGGGATGGGGGTGGGTATGGGGATGGGGGTGTGTGTGGGGGGTGGGGGTGTGTGTGGCGCTCAGGTTGCCAAATGGGTGGCTTTTGGGGAGAAGACGACCAGACACATGTGGCCACAGTGATTTGTATTCCAGGGTAACTGGTGTCTGCTTTCATCAATAAATCCAGCCCATGATATGCGTGGAGATGGCCTCAGTTCCACAGGACAGCCTAATCAGTAAGGAGACATAAATCTGGTGGCCTGCGGAGGAACAGGACAGCAGGGGAAAACAGTTTCTCTGTTGCAGCTTGATGGATGGATCAGGCTTACCACAGTGTGTGTGTGTGTGTGTGTATACATGCGTGTGTGTTTGTGTGTGCGTGCATGTGTGTGTTTCTTACCGCTCTCCAAGGTAGTCTCCTATGGCAGTCTTGTTGAGACCCTCTCCCTTGTAGAGGAACTGGGAGATATCCTCTGGTGTGTGTTGCAGGAGGTCATTCTCTAAGAGGAACTGGATCCCCTGGAACACATACAAGAACACGCACCCACACACACACAAGTGTATTACAATCAATATCAATTGAGGACATACTACATGAGAATTAGAGGAAAGAAGCATTTTTCAGGTCAAAGGAAGAGCGGGGAACACTTCTCCATGGAGAGACCCTGGAGACAAAACCAAGCTTAAACGTACCTTTTTAGGGTCCATATTAAATTTCTTCCTGCCCATGGCAATCTGCTTGTTCCTCTGGGATGTTTTACTGTTAAAGAGGGGATTACGATGAGAACATCACTGATCTACTGTCTACATAAGACATATATGGCCCATACACACACACAAAGCAACGTCGCTCACCTCTCCCCTACACATGTCAGCTGCTCAATCTCCGTCATGACCTCGGCAATCTCGAACTTCAACCGCTGTGAGGTGGAGAGAACAGAAATACACTCAAGAGATCTGGAAGAGGGATCCATTGTACAAAGCCAAATACACAAGTGGGCCTATAAGTATAGCTTCTGTATTTTCAAATCGTATTTGAGTCCGTCCAGGACGCACTGGATGCTCATTGGATGCTCACCTCGATGTCGTCCAGCAGCTCCCTCTTCCTGCGTCGGATGTTGGACAGCTCGTCTCTCTCCTCGACAGACAGATCCTCCGGCACTGGAATAGATCACAGATCAAAGGATCAGTGGACCTACTCTCCAGATTAGTGGTCTCGTTCTCACATTGCATCTACTGTATAGAGGATGCCAATCCCAGAAGGCATCAGCACAACCACCCCTTCTGCATCATACAAACATCACGGATACATATGATCCAGGTCAGCTGATCCACACTGTTACTATCTACTGTACGACCAAGATCTCAGAGGAAAGAGTGAAGACATCCAACCATTTGCCTCTTTCTCTTGATTTTACCCAGTTTAGCTGAAACACATCAAAGCAGAAGCACACTCTGCTTAATTAACAAGAGAGGAAGAAAGACCGTCTTAATAATTCCACTTGAAAGTGATCCGTCCCTCCCCCCATCCTACGCTCAGAGGGATATTCTATTAATAAAGCCAATCCTGATTAAGTTTCCTTTCATTAAAAGGGAATTTGGTCAATGAACGCAACCTTCACCAACAAGACACAGCCCATGAGCCCAGTGGATTAGACCTAAGGGAGAGGGGGAGAGAGGAGAGAAAAGGAGGAGAGAGAGGAGAGAGAGAGAAAGAAGGATGAGAGGGAGAAGAGAGAAAAAGAAGGAGAGAGGAAAGCCTTTGTGTGATCCAGCTTCATTAACCCAGCCAACAGCCAGATAACCGCCTACCCCTATTCCCTCCAGACCTTCCCCCAGAACAGTGAGCTGACATGGCCATCAGAGTCTCTGTTCAACGTGTTCATGAGCTACTGCAACACACAGAATCAGGGAGCTCTGTTTCTGATAAGAGGAAAAATGGTCCAATTAAAAGTGAATAAAGTCCTCGAGCTCCCACAAAATCCAGTCGTGATTTGTCAGTTTGTAACTGAAGGCTTCTATGTGGTACCTTACTCTTCCATCAATAACGCCAGAACACACCAGCGATCTGACAGATTTGGCAGGGTGGCTGTGTGTTTGATGTGGGAGCATCACAGGTAGCACCAATGAAACCACATGGAGTACACTCACAACAGGGTGTACAACTTCCTCAGAAAAAGACAAATGGTTTCTAAACGTGATCCGACTGTAAGTACTAAAGCAGTCTAATGATGTGTACTGCTTAGGTAAGGCAGTGCAGTCCAGGCCAGCCGGCAGGGCTGGACAGAGGGACACATCAGGGGTTTCCTGCTGCTGACCTCCTTCACAATAGCAGAGGATGTGGACCAGAGTCACGGTGACTGGACTTGAGCATGAACACAAAGTTGCTAATTAGCTCAGCTAACCTCGGGGGGTCCCTGGCCCTGCTTACACAACCAGTGACTGTCAACGCCTTGGGTGTGAAGAAAATCATTTGTTTATTTTCTTACGTTTTGGGTTCATTAGTTCATGTGTGTCAATATGTAGTTACACATGTATTTTTTTATTTTATTTTTTTTTGGGGGGGGCGTTTATTGACATGTAAGGTGAGTGAGCGAGCGAGCACTATAGCCTCTGACTCAATGACAGAGAGAATTAGAGCTTAGGCACACCTGATGCTAGTGAGCAGTTCAAGAACATTGTTATCCACCAATTAGTCATTCAGTCTCCCCAAACCGTGCTGCCCTCTCTGACTCACCCAGGAGATGAGCCCACAATATGTGTGCAGTCGCATGCTGAGCAGGCCATATCTGAGAAACTAAGCAGGGTTGGAGCCACTGGGGTCAACCATGCCGGCTCAAACCAGGCCAAAGCCTAGTCTGGTGGAACGTCTATTTAGAAGGATGATCTCGGTGAGTGACATCATCCCTGTCAGAGCTAGACTGGACCTGGACAAAAACATCAGGTCTAACAGTGGCATTTGTTGTTTGTTAAGAGTTGTGAGTATATAAGTAGCCAACACTACTTTACTACAATACCTAATACGGTTTGGACATTTAGAGTTTGTAACATTAGTGATCGGTTTATATGGACTATCTAGAACAGATCACATACATACAGCTTTAAGGTGGGTGCTACTGACAATGGCAGGTACAAGGTTTGAATTTGCCTGTCATGACTGTCTAAATGGCCATATTGCTCATTATTAGCTACTAATCAGCCAAACAAATCCAGTCTTTCATTTGTGCCATGGATTAAGTACCTACGATATGGCAACATAATTATCTAAAGCCCTTTTGAGCGTTCTAGAACGTTCCGAATCGGTTGAGCTCTAAGAAGTGTTTGAAGCCCAGGGTTGAGAGGGTGCAAATCGGCTGCCAGGGGTTTAAAACTCCAACATGTGCCCAACAGAACAGGAGCTCTGATCGTGCCTCCCTTCTACCCCCCCAAAAAACAAATCCGCTTCAATAAAAAAACAAATCTCCCAAATCTCCTTTTAGGGCAATAAATCTCTAGTCCCTTCTCACACCCAAAACAACCAAATGTTTACCTACTGCAACTATGGAGCTCGTATTGAGACTACACGCACACACAGACATACACATGCGCACACACATACACACAACACGGTTGACTAAATTCATAATTGTGCAGAGCGTCAGATTGAGGTCCTACAGTCTTGCCAAATCTTCCCTGGTTTGGTTTTTCATGTACTTTGCCAAACAGTGCAGAGCTAAGAGCGATGAGTATGTGAAGGCCACAATACGTATTTTTCAAAGCCAACAAGGTCCGTTTCAGTCACGTTCCAGCCAGGGGTTGACTGCTAAGTAATCCTGTTTTCAGTCGCAGGGGGATGACCCATTCACTCATCCCAGCTTTGCCTTGCCTGGTTTGGGCAGCAGAGAAGGACTGAGTCCCTGAGCCATAGAATTCACCCCAATCCAGCTCACTTAACATGGGCCAGATTCCCAGTTTCCTATCTTGTGATGGGCTCTGAGCTGTGGCTGGGTAATACTCTGGAGACTGAGAGGGACCTCGGTCAGTACCTCTCTCCCCAGGAGCAGTAAGCCGAGGCAGGGAGGCTGTAGCTGAGAGCCCTGCTCCTCTGGATCTCAGGCTCCTGGCCATCAGCTAGAGCCTGCTGCCCCCAATCCCTCTAACTGTATCCCACCCCAATACACACTCTTCACTGCACACACACACATGTACAGGCAATGCCAGCTGGCGTTAATCCCAACACACACACATCTCCAGCCCTTAAGCTTTATCTGAGCATGGTGGTAGTAGCATAGTGCAAGTGAGATGGACCCAATATGCAGATGTTGCTGCTGTTCAGTCCCTCTCCTTCTCTAACGTGTCAGTGCAGCTGACCAACAGACAGAGAGCATGCCAGCACTCACAACACCAGATGTACAATATTCTAGCCTTTTTTCTATTTTGACCACACAACACAACCAGGCAGGCTGACCCCGTGGTTCATGTTTGGGACCTAAGAGGCATCATGTGTGTGTGTGTGGTTGAGGGGGGGTAAGAGGGTGATATTGTTGTGATATTTCCAAGCCTGGCAAGAGAGCAAGAGATGTTGGAGGTAATATCTGGGGTCTTAACCACCCCTGGGGACCAAGAGAGGGATCTAGAGTGGAGTTAGACGGCCAAGCACTGATTGGATGGTTTAATCTGCTGCTTTAGGGAACCCCTAAACCAGCCCCCACCCCCTCGGCCCCCTTGGCCCCCTCAGCCCCCTCCCCAGGAGCAGGTCTGGATACATCATGTCCACCTTATATCGAACATCTGCTCAGTATCATGGGGATATCTCCATGTGATTAGATGAACACCTCATCCAGCAGGCTCTGCCTTATGCCCCAAGCACAGCCCTACTGCTTATTGCACCAGGAGATATGAAGCTGCTGATTCTGGCAAGCAGAAGTATGTCTGGTACCAAGCCCTGTGTGTGTTCTTCTGTGGAGGTCCTGGAAGTTGAGGCTTGTCCAGCCTGAAACAACACTGTCTTCGGCTTAACTGTCTGAGTCTCACAAGATCAGACCAAAGGAACTTCACATGAGTCAACACTGAGTCTATTTTTTTTATTTCACTGAGAACTTCTTCACTTCTGACCAGGGTGAGGGTTGTCCTGCAGTTGTGTGTTAGTGACGGTAGCAGCTAGACACACTGCGGCCCCTATCAGGACACGACTTCATGTTCTCCACCAATGAAAACAAAACAAAATACAACAAAATAACCTAAAAACCTAAAGTGAGGGTTCTAGTGCTAGGTCAACTAAACCCAAGAAAGGAAACCGAGAAAGCAGTTCCAACCCCACAGGTCTAGCCAAGACAAACACACACACATCTCCATCTTTCTATCTGTTATCTCTTGTCTTCTTCTCTTTCCTGTTCTTGTTTCTGACCCCACCCTAGTCCCCATCCCTTTCTCTCTCTACCGTTCTCATTCAATTACTCACAGACAATGGGATGTGGGCTACATGTGATGCAACAGAGATCTTCCACACAGTGCCCAGTCTGACAGTGCTAGTCTGACAGTGCTTGTCTGACAGTGCTTGTCTGACAGTGCCAGGCAGTATAACGACAACAACATGTTGGCCCCACTACCATGGCGATGACAACAACCTGGGAACTTGGGAAGCATCTCCAGCTCTTCATAATCAGGTCCACATTCAGCCTTTCTTCCTTCCTTCTTTAGGGCTTTCATTTGACTTCCAGTCCTTCATGTATCTGGTCGCCCTTCCTCTTATTCCGTCTTCCTCCTCCAGACACTTGCCTCCTTCACTTCTTCTCCCTCCCTCTCTCCCTCTCCTCTTTTTATTTCACAAACCAGGTATGCTGCCAAAGCCAGCCCTAGAGCAGTGTGTGTGCATGTGTCTGCGTATGTGTGTGTGTGTGTGACACTAATCTCCCAATGTTGTCCTGCAAAACACTGTAAACATATCTTCTTAACTGTCAAAATGAAGTGCATTCTTTTCTAAATCTCTACAAAGCTCTTGAACAACGCAGCATGGTAGGGCCACCGCAAACTCGACATGGAACATCCCAAATCAAGAACACTCTTAGAACTATGCAGAAAAGAACTGGACCAGACCTTGGTTCAGTCCAAAACTAAACAAAAAAGTCCCATAAAGAATAGTTGAAGAGAATGGATGTCACAACTTCCGTAAAGAATCTTGGCATTAAACAAAAACAAATACCGATAGGCGAAGGTAACCTACTAACCCTACCAAGGATTCTCCTCCTCAGACCAGACAAACACCAAACTACCTCTGTAATGTTAACCTCAATCCTTCAGGAGAGCCATCATCTCTGAGAGAACAAGAGATAGAGCGAGAGAGAAAGAGAGAGACACCTGGTTGGGAACCAGAAGCTGCTGTGGTCCATTTATCCATCACCTGTTTGGAGCCTGCCAGCCAGCCTGAGGCCCAGGAAAAGCTCCACAGCAGCCCACAGTGTGCCACTAATGACTCCCTAATGGCCTCCCCGCCTCCACCCTCCAGCCACAACAAAGATGGTGCCCCAACCGTAAAACTCCCTCATACATCTTCAACCGAGTAGACTCCAGAAAACCACAACTGTTGGAAGGGGGGAGGGGGTTCTGGTCCCTTAGTGTTCCCCAGAATGACCTTGGAATCGATGTGTTGATAGTTAAAGCAGCTTTGTCATTTGTCTAGACAGATAACTTCTACATGAACAGTAGCCTTTCTTTTCTAGTTAAGAGGTACAACACAAGACATCAGAGTCAAGATGCCTGTTTCTGATAAGCAATGTCTTTTAACACACCACCTTACTAGCAGACTTCTACCAACAAACACAACCACGCACTTACACATATGCAACACACAGATGCTTGCACGCACACACACATGCGCCTATACCAAGCGCAGAAAAAGAATGGAAGGAAAGGGGGGGTTCCCATTTGGCTATTCCCACGGTCAGATAGATTAGAGTGTTGAGAGAGGTTATCAGAATTCTGACACACTGGCAGGTCAAACACACACACACAAGCACAGACAGCACTTAAAAACCTCCATTCACATAAGCTTCCTCCACTCCCAATTTCTCCAACAGCAAAGGCAAAGCTGAGACGCAGTGACGAGACTGAATAGGAAATCTGCTCTTTTTCAACCTCCCAGTCGGCATCATCCAGCAGCTACCTGGCCAACAATCTGGCCAACCAGGCTCTTTCCATTACTGCTTCCCCGTTCCCGCTCTGCAACCACACCATCGTTCTAAAAATAGGACTGAAGCAATACAAGCACTTGTGATTTACAGGCTGCTGCTGCCTAGCATGTAAACAGCAGAGAGGAGATGAGCTCCCAACTCCTGCAGACCTTGTAAACGCACAGCACTCGAGTCCATGTAGTAGTCCAATCATTACCACTAGCCTAGTTTCCCTAGCAATGACTGTGTTCGGTTCTGATGGCTTACCATAGTCAGTCAGGGAAGACTGGTAGCAGACAGACAGAGAATCAGGACTAGTCAGTGACTAATAATCTCAACCAATTCTAATCCTTTCTCATCACATCCTTCTGTTGGCTCGTTTTCCAGGCTGTTTAGGAAGATGATGCAAAACAAATGATTGACTGAACAACTTTGACCATATGTTGCATGCTGACACACACATCCTGGCTGCTGGGCATATTGTAATACATCGGATGTCTGAAAGGATATTTGAGATAAGCATGCTAGCATATGCAATTTTGGTTTTGTGTGTGAGCGTATTCATGTTTTTTCTAATTGTTCATCACCATAAAGTGCTGCACATAATATTTTCCATGCTCTTATCACAGTTTACTGATTGACAAACACACACACTGTGTCGGACTGATATGAATCAGAATCTTAAAAAAATATCAGAATCTACTAATACCCATCAAATAACTTGCATCATGTTCCATTATTCATTTCCCATCCACCCGTTGGATCATCTATTTTCAAAGATAAGCATTGTATCAACAGGGATTTGTAGTCCGCACATCATCAGCACACCACACCGACATGCTCAGTGCTACATTAATCCCATCAGTAATGAGTCACTGTGTGAAAGTAATATGAAAAACTGCTACCCAGTCCCAGTGACATTTACTGAGTGTTGAAGATGTTCCCTTCCTTCACCCACAGGCAGTTGAGGGGGTTGTCTTGGGGGGGTGAGGGGGGTTAGATCAACAGGATGCTCTGGTGGAGAGCTGTAGATAGGAGCAGGCTCCTGCCCACCCTGCCTGCATCTGCTAATCTCTCACGGTTTAACTGCAAAATCACTCGCTTAAAGACATTGTTTACACCACATTAGAATGGTCTTTCTCAGACCCAACTTGGGAGGGAAGATAATCCAGCGTGTGTGTGTGTGTGTGTGTGTGTGTGTGTGTGTGTGTGTGTGTGTGTGTGTGTGTGTGTGTGTGTGTGTGTGTGTGTGTGTGTGTGTGTGTGTGTGTGTGTGTAAGAATGTGGATTTATTGGATGCACTGAGTTCCAGTACTTCTAAACTGAATATCTGCTCTTCTGAAGACCATCCGACCGCAATGTCCGTTTCTGTAGTAAAAAGGATGTAGTTATCTTATCAATTTCACCCGTTTAGGGCCTTTGGCGACCACTCAACAAGGACTTCGTGATAGTAAAAATAAGCACAAAGCTTTGAGAAAACTTCAAAGTGTTGCAGCGCTATATCAAACAGAAGACGCCTGACACTGCGGCGTGGATTTTCCACAGAAAATTCTGAGAGGGGTAGCAGAACGCACACCATCATCATAAGCATCAGTTGTTCCTTTTGATGGGGACATGACCAGTTCCTAGATCCTACTGGATATACGTGACAACCAAATGTTTTCACTGCAATATAATAGGCTATATTTTAAAGAGCTCTTGGAATCCCATCAGTACTCTTGAAAACTCTGTCAGGTAGCACCATGAAAACATACTGTACATTGGATACACGGTGGTGCCTGTGTCTCGGCTCCCGTGCTCAGCAGCATTATTCCAACCACTGTATAGCCTACACAGCTTAGGTTGGCAGAGGGGGTTGTAGCGTTTCATCAATATAGGTCGACTTACCGTGATTGTCTTCATCCATATTGAGCATGTAGCGACCACGATAAGTCCAGGAAACGGTGTACTCCGTTCAGATATCAAGCTGGATTTAATTTATTTCAACCGGTAGTTATCGGTAATCGATCGGTAATCGGTAGTTGTTTTATGTTTTTGATACCAAATAAATGTGCAATGCACACGAAAAATGCAAATGCATGGGTCAATAAAAAATATAGGCTATTCTTAATAAGCAGTAGCCTACCGTATCAACGTAATTCAACACACAAATCTTATTCGACAGAACGTTTTAGAGACGGGATCAAATGCGACTAATATCCCCCTTCTGGCTCAGTTGAATCTACAGTGAATACTCCACTCTCCGATGCGATGGCAACGCTTATGGTACGTCATCTCTATGCCCCTCCCACTCCAGGCAGCCCCCGTCAATACAATACATAGGCTACAAATCATTGTGTTCAGGTGCCTGTCTTAACTGCACTTGGGAATGAATGTATGTCGTATGTATAAAACATAAATTGGTTTCATGTTGAGTTGACTCTAGATGGAAGGCTATGGATGCTGTTATGTTTATGGCTTTGCTCTTCGTGGTGTGATTGAGCAGCCAGTATCTCAGATGATACTCAAGTGTGAAGTGTTTGTAGACAAATTGGTACTGACCTAAACACCTACCCACCTTAAGCTGCATAGTTAGTTTAGTTTAACAAATTAACAATTCACTGCTTTAGGGAGTGGTGTAGGCCTACTTATACCTCCCGAGTTACATAATTTCCATAACCAACATGACGATATCTCGGGTTGTTCCTAACATGAAGGGAGTTCCCCGGAGAGTTCCTTCCTGTATCCTTTGGCAAAACCATCGCATCCCAGCATAGTGGTGACTTCAGAACACTTCAGGACTTCTGAGGATCCAGTCACACACCTGCACAGTCGTGACCTCACAGCAGTAGATTTGTGACTCATGTATTAGCTCATATTAGCTCTCAGTCCAGAGATCCTGGTGGTTCAAGGGAGTGTTACTGATTGTTCCGCTGCTTCAAGGGAGGGATCATCATTGTAGCGGTTAGAGAAGCCCTCCACCCAGTCCAGCATCCTCCTTTTTGTCCAGACTGTTCTCTGACCTTCCTCCACTACATTTCACGCACACACTCGCACGCACTCACACACACACATTCACAAAGCTGTGTGTAATACCTTGGATTCCCTCCACAGTATTGGAGTTCTTCAACAATCAGAAGGGAGTTGCCGGCTGCACGGCTCATGCTGGCCGCCATGTCATAGTGAGGACAGGATACCATGACTGCAGGATAGGAACATCATGGACACTAGTTAACCTCTGATTATTTATCTTATCTGTTTCATTTATTTATTAGCATATGATATTGCTGGTATTTGACATAGAATGTGAATGTGTGAATATACCATGTACAATAACTTTCAACCATTTATTTAATTATTTGATGTCTCTAATTTATATTATGGTTGAATGTAGAATTGCCACAGGGTATACACAAACACATTTGATGGTTAAATGTTTTAAAACGCAAATAAAGAAATTATCATGACTGAAGTCCTTTTTATTTCTGTCATTTTACTAGCCATGCACCAAACACATAAAATCAAGCACAAATTACAAAGAATGATGCAGCCTCCTGCTTTGAAGATGTGTATAACTCAGCCTAAAAGAGGCAGCAAGGCTCTCACACAAAAAACACTTGTCAACACTTTTCTTAGAATAATAAATGAATGGTCTCAGGTTTGGCTGTTTTATCTCGCAGGGCTGCGGGGGTAAACATGTAGACACCACTCAGCTCATTTTAGAGCGGACGTTTCATTTCTTTCATTTCAGAAAATGAACAGAGGGCTCTGTAAAGCCTTTCTAATAAGCCTTGTAATGGGTGTGCTGCGACCTCCACGAGCCTGGAGCAGAGAGGAATGACAAACAGGAAGTTTTTATAACATATTCATGAACCTATCGTGTAATATGGAGTGCACTTTAGCATCTGCTTTGGTTTACAGATAATGTGAAGAGAGGAGACCCTCTGTGTCAACGGACATTGTGGAGCATAGGGAGAGCCACTTTACAGAGTGAGACAGCCTCTTTCACACATTAAATCAAACCACAAATTTAGTCTTGTGCCCCTTCCCCCTGCTATTTATGTCACTCTGTCCTTCCTCTCTCTCTCTCTCTCTCTCTCTCTCTCTCTCTCTCTCTCTCTCTCTCTCTCTCTCTCTCTCTCTCTCTCTCTCTCTCTCTCTCTCTCTCTACTCTCTCTCACTCACTCTCTATTTCTCTCTCTCTGTCTCCTTCCCTCATTCGCTCACTCAGAGACACATCTGGATTATCTCACTAAACAGCAATGTCTGCCATTAATACAGAGGAAAAACATGGGGCTTTCTGATGCTCTGAGGAATGATTCGCAGGGGCGACCAGAGGAGAGAGCAGAGAGGGGATCCAACAACAGTCTTCAGCCACAACGCACAACTATTCAGTTCAGTCTCCTCTTCTTCCTTTGTAGGATATAGGGAGATTCTATGCTCTCTTTCACTCTCCCGCTGTAACTCGCTTTTTCTAATGGGCTTCTATCAGTC
Organism: Hypomesus transpacificus; assembly: GCF_021917145.1. NCBI lineage: Eukaryota > Metazoa > Chordata > Actinopteri > Osmeriformes > Osmeridae > Hypomesus > Hypomesus transpacificus. The sequence goes on along the minus strand of NC_061072.1, from coordinate 13,272,674 downwards.
TCTCTCACACACCTACAGTCATACTGCTGAGTGCACACCCACACATTCCTACACAGCCAGGAAAGCAGGGGGCTCTGGTTTGGGGGAATGATTTCCTGTGTTGAGAGCAGATATCCTGCGTGGGACAGGAAGCTGCAATGATTCCCTGTTCTCCTCCCTGTCACAGTCCAAGGAGGAGACCAGAACAGCACTCTTCATCAGACACAATGGCATGCCTATTCCTTCAAACAATAGGACAAACGTAATAGCTTTTACTAAACATTCTTCCCATTGTTGCTAGATTACAGGAGAACATACAAGCTCGGGTTTTTGAGACAGTGAATCTGAATAATTTTGGCAAGCCGCGTATTCTCACACAAACTGATTTTAAGTTCCTAGGCCTAAGCCATCTTACATTAGACAAGCCCTGCAACTTTCTTTCATCAGAATCAATGGAGTTTTAACATTTGCACACTCATCATCCTTCCTCCCTCATCGACTCATAAAGTAAGCCATAAAGTAAGACATATGGATGCTCGGTTTCCAGTCGCAATCAGAGAAAACAAATGCACGGATGCCCTCCATGTTCCGCTGGAGGCTTTGGGCCTCTCTTGGTAGCATATGTCTGTCAGATTAAGGCGTGGGCCAGGCCGCGGAGGAGGAGAGCGAGAAAGCGGGTGAGGGCTGACCGAGTTAACCGGGGCCGTGGCTTGCAGCTGTGCAGTCATATATAATCATCTCTATCTGCCATCACTCTCTCCCTCTGCGCTGGGGGTGCTAGCTTACTGCAGCAACACCTAACTCCCCTCCCCCTCCCCCAACCCTGATGGCAAGTCCAGTGAATGACGCCCTTTTTGAGCCTCTCCTCACACTTCAGCTTTGACTGGAAGCCTATGCTCTCTGTCGTTCCTCATAGGTCTCCTCTGGTTGTCCCGACCTCATGTGTATTTGTGCCAATAGAAATGAAATGCAATATGGATTCCATTTAGGTCTGTCATCTGTCTGAGCTTTTGGGGCTCTCTGTGAATTGCATTTATAGTGTATGTATGAAGATTATACACAGTATATCTTCAGCATAGAGACAGATACACTCAATCATTTTTGTCAAACGGAAGTTTTCTGTGGCGCATGTTATAGTGCACTTGTGTGAACTGTTAAAACATTCACTGACCCATGAGACTATAAGGAGGGTCATAATGCCAAGAGCCAACTGGCTGAGCTTCAGTCATCCATCTGAGAATTATTAAATAGAAGGATGCATACAACAAATGTTACACTTGATAATTTCTCTCTTTCTCTTTCTCCTACCTCCTCCCCACCCCCCACCCCTCACCCCCCGTCCTTCCAGGAACAGTTCCGGAATGTCCCCCTGCATGTTCCTCTCAGTGTTGCTGCTTGCCCACGGTAGCAGAAACATCAGGTTAGATTGCTGTATCAACATGAATCATTGACAGAGATCCAAACCCAGCAGTTTCCCGCAGTCAGCAGGCTTGTGGAGCGTTCTGACATATTACTGAAGAATGTTTCTTTCTGAGAATACAGTGAGTCAGTCAGAGACAGCACAGATGACAGCCTGTCTTGTTCCCCATCCCTGATCAGCCCCCCTGATTAAATCTGCACTGGAGTCTTCTCACTCAAATGTTTGTGTTTACGCACAACTAGAATGTTCCTGGATGTAGGACATGTGACAGCACACACACCCTTTCATTGACTATCCTGGAGCCCTGTATCAAACCATCACACATGATCATGCACAAACACTCACACAGCTTCCTTCCTCACAGAGGGTGGCAGAGGGTGAGGTACTCAGTACAGGGAAGAGAGGGAGGGAGGATGGGATCGATGGAAGGATGGATGGAGGAAGGGAGAGTGAGCAAAAGATGGGAGTAGTAGAAATAAAAGAGAAAGGAAATAGTTCCTCCTTGGAACTATTGATGAAAACAGACAACCCAATGTAGAGCCTCACTTACTTTACTGGTAATATTTAGTAATGATGACGGATTGCTGATAGTTTAAAACTTTCATGTGAATACATTTGTGTCATGTATTAGACCCATATACAAATTCCATGTATCCCAAGATTTCTACAAATGGATTTGACTTTAATCAGTAAGGGATTAAACTAACGGAATGTACACTGAAGTACACAAGTGACAATACACAACCGTCCATTGACTATCTTTGAGCTTCTTCACTCTGTGACAAAACCTACAGTACACACAAGTACAAACACACACACAAGACTTCCTTCCTTTCACAGAGAATGGGAGAGGGTGAGGTGGTCGGCCAAGGGGAGGGAAGGAGAGGTGGAGGGGAGGAAAAAAGAGGAGATGGGGGACATCCTTCCTACTCTGTTCCAGAAATTCTAGTTTAAAAGGGAAACCTTTGACCCAGTGTAAAGTCTGTTTGGACAACTCCCACCTCCTCTGTACTGTGATGTATCATGTTTGCTGGTAAAGACTGGGCAGATTGGTGTTTCTGTAACATAGACATAGAACCAAGTGTTTCTGTTTGTAGGTACTGGAGTAAAATTCTATACCATTAACACATCTTCCCACATTGGCCCATATTTAGCTTGTGTGCACCTGGGATACTGAACCTTGACACCAGTCCACATTCCAAAGTCAAAGTCAGAGGTACCAGGTCCATCTCATTGTAAACAATATAAGGGGATCCTGGAGGGGGTCCCTGATGGTAGAATTTCTAATGTGAACACAACATCTGTGAAGACAACACTGAGGATTCATTGTGCTACGGAGCTTCAAAGTGATGACACAGCTGCAACCATATAACGAACAGCTGGGATTTAGTCACCAAGGACTGACTAAAAACATTTTGAAAAAATGCAGTTCTTTATTAATAGGTCTCGACCTAACGGCTTGTTCACCAACTCTTGCATAGAATTTCACGGAAAATCCATTTGATGTCCCATATGAGCGGAGCTAAGTGAGCCCCATCATATCTAATGTATCATGTTTCTCGGTGGCTACATGGGTGTATAATTGATCTGGAGATCAGCAGAGGAACAGCATGACAGCTTTGTTGGAGGCTGCTGAACGGGTTAGTAATGCAAGTTTGTTTATAGTACTTACTGTTGGGACCTTACAACCTGCAATTATTGGATTATACAAATGATCACACATGTACACAGACAATCACACACATTGACAAATCAGATTTCACGCTAAAAAAGTAAAGGATTGCATATGCAGTATTTTCTCTGTACCAGGGATGCAGATCACAGTGCACCTCCTTTCCCATGTAGTTCATGTGTGTGTATGACTGCTGTCCTAATGACTCTGTGGCCAGCATGTTTATCTTGCAGTAATCTCTCTCCTATGCTTTTAGCCCCTGCTAAATGTGGTTGTTTATCCTGTTAATGTGTCTTTCCACTGAAAATCCCTCAATAAAAATAATCTTTCTTTAATGTAAAACATGAAATGTGTTTGTGTGTGTTTGTGTGTGTGTGTGTGTGTGTGTGTGTGTGTGTGTGTGGGGGGGGGGGGGGGCGGGGGGGGCAGCTGTCTTTGAGCAGTAGGGGGAATGGGGTCATGAAAAGTTGGCATGAAGAGGCTACTAATCAATCATAAACGTGTACATTTTATATTGTGATAGATGAAGAAAATTTAAAGGATTCCAAAATTACACATTTTCGACGATACTATATTATACGCATCTATTATAACTATTTTCCTACAGCAGTAAACAAATGAGGGAATACTGCGCCCTTGTGTTGATAAACTGAACTGTTGAGAATCCCAATTCCATCACGTTGTCACTAGGTGGCGTTGCCCAACATTCCTTAAATTATCCACGGAAATGACTTGCATGGACTTGGAACCTACAGCTTCCGTTGTCTAAGGGCGTTTTTTTTTCATCTTAGCACCATAATTTTTGGGGTGGTGGCTTCTTGTTTCACAAGTTTCAATTCCACCAAGGTAGAGTCCAGGAGAAAGACCCGACGGTTTATCCATTAAACATTATTTTAAAACTTTTGTTCCTTAGTAGAGACTTCAACACCGGCTTTCCCGGTGTTCCTATAATAAGTTCACGCAACAAAAGAGTGGTTTGCCAGTGGTGGTGTGCGCTAACAGTAATAAGCTAAACAGGCGAGAACGAGCTTACCCTACTTTAGCTAGCTAACTCGCTAGCTCCAGAGAGGTTTCCAATGCAGGCCATCAAGTGTGTGGTAGTAGGGGACGGGTAAGTTGAATTAATATTTTCTCAAGCATACCATTAATGACCTATGTGATTGTAAATTTGACACAAATAAGGTAGTTTATTGGTGGGATACATGACTTACACCCTGTCTCGGTAGCTAGCTTTGTTAGCATGGCTTGCCTGCTAATACTAACGCTAGCTCAACTATTAACAACTTCAACTTGAGTGTGAGCGAAATGCTGGCCTAATATCGAGCAAGTTCTGCATAGCTACATTTTTTTGTGATTTTGATGTGATTTAAAAAAACATTATTTATTACTCGTTTTATTTGTCAACTAATAATCACACCACATTGGTTGCTACTCCCACCTTAAACTGTCGGCGATTTCTTTCGTAATTTTAAACGACGGTGTCTCATAATCACGGTCTCTCCTTCCATCTTCCTCAAGTTATGCTATTGCACGCAGGATACTTTTCCTATGCTTTGTAATATTTGTTTGATTAATTAGGACACTACAACAGTGTGTACCAGGCTTTGCCATGACCAGCATTGCAGATCTGAGGCTGAATGTAAACAAACGGTGGTGAATGTTGTGTGCCATGGTCTGTTAATGGTACCACCATGGGCCTATTGAAGAGGGAACCCCCAGCATGGCTGACATGACAAAGCTCCCTTCAGTCAGTATCGAGAACAATGAGAAGACAGGCTAGGGGATTGTTTTTTAAGTTAACCATCCTCTCTGGATAATAGCGTCTGCTAAAAAAAAAGGACTAAATGTAATCCAGTGAATTCAAACTGTTCATAAACTGTGTATTGGTGAGACTTCTTACAAATCAGGACGTGTACATAGTATTTGTAACTGTGCGATGACTAACAGTTACACCCAGCTCTTGTTTTAGTTATGATTCTGATGAATTGAAAGTAAAAATATTTTTCCTCCCATCTCACCACTTCTCTTATACTCTTTGCCTCTCTTTCATCCTTCCAGGGCTGTGGGTAAAACATGCTTGCTCATCAGCTACACCACCAATGCATTCCCTGGGGAGTACATCCCCACAGTGTAAGTGTGCACTCAACATCCTAAAATTGACATGACGAGTCAGTCAGCAGATAGATGGACGCCAACTGTTAGCTGACTGTGCTGAATCCTTTCCGACATTAACGGAATGCAAACCGACTTCCTTAATGTCTTCTTGATTCTGCAAGGATCCATAAATCATTTCAATAGATCAATATCTTCTGTCTCATTCCTATTTATAGGTGGCCTTCATTTCCTGGTAATCCGTCGATCACGTCTCCTGATAAACCTGTTCTAACCAACCACTTATTTTCTCCTCCCAGCTTTGACAACTATTCTGCCAATGTGATGGTGGATGGTAAACCTGTGAACCTGGGTCTCTGGGATACAGCAGGACAAGAAGACTACGACAGGCTCAGACCACTGTCTTACCCACAGACGGTATCTACACACACACACACACTCGGCAGAACTAGGCACACACGCCCACACACAGACCATGAATCATGCATAGGCCAGGCTCTATAAGGGCTGGCAGTGTATGTGAGGGGGTTTATGACTGCCCTGTGTCTACACACATTCCCTCCACAATAGCTGGCGAAGGGCAGGGAGGAGGTGAAAGGCAGCTCTGTTTGAGTGGTCTTGGCAACCCTCAGCCTATGAGGAGAGAGGAACCGTTAGTCCAGCCAATATTGTTCGCTTGATCAGTAAATAAACTCTAGTGATATGTGGTGACTGCTGATTGTGGAGTGGGGAAAGGTATAGCATCTGTTATTTGGACCTGTTCAGAGCATTTCTGGTCATCATTGGTACGCCCCTCAGTTATACTAAGCTGATGAGCTGATGTTGTTCTCTCTCCAGGATGTCTTCCTGATCTGCTTTTCTCTCGTGAGCCCTGCCTCCTTTGAAAACGTCCGGGCTAAGGTGAGGCCATCGCCCCTGTTGTGGTTGGTTTCATGTCCCTTCTATGTGAAACAGTTGAGGTCTTGTGATTGCGTTGCCTCCTCTGTACTGACCGGACTTTCCTCCCGTCTGCCTGGCCTCTGTCCAGTGGTACCCTGAGGTGCGTCACCACTGCCCCAACACACCCATCATCCTGGTGGGCACCAAGCTGGACCTGAGGGATGACAAGGACACCATCGAGAAGCTGAAGGAGAAGAAGCTGTCCCCCATCACCTACCCCCAGGGCCTGGCCATGGCCAAAGAGATCGGTCAGTCTTGTCATCATACAGTCTGGTTTCTAGGGCAGGGCAACGTCATGGAAATGTCTTATGTGGTAGTCTATTGAAGTGCCTTAATTGGCCCTGTATGAATACAAATTGTTTTAGTCCAGAACCCTTGAACGCATCTGCTTCATGAATAAATGTAAAAGTGGCCTTTTTCCCTATGAACTGTAAACACGTTTATCGTTGTTAATAAGGAAAACCTAAGAAGGTAAACATGGTTAATTTGCAATTTCTTTCTATCTCTCTGACCCTCTCCTCTTCTGTTCTTAGGTTCTGTGAAGTACCTGGAGTGCTCAGCCTTGACCCAGCGTGGCCTTAAAACGGTCTTTGATGAGGCCATCAGGGCGGTGCTCTGCCCCCCGCCCGTCAAGAAGTCCAAAAGGAAGTGCAAGATCCTCTAATGAGCCTTGGTATGGGAAGTGGGAGGAATGCTGCTGCAGTCTGAGCTCACCTTTTGGAAAGGAAGAGGGTGGGGTGTTTCCTGTAGTCCCATGTCAAGTCCCCCTCCCCCCCCCCCCCCCCCCCTCCCCTCTAGGTTAGATCTGAGAGAGCTGGACACGGTTAACGTCATGGAGCAATCACTACAGTTCCCTTTAGTTGGCTGGATTGGTCATCCATCTTGGTGTCTATCCACTGTTGTCAGATCCAGGCTAGTGTTTAGGGGGCAAAGGGTCAGTTGGAGACAGGAAGAAGGAGGATTCTACAGAAGGATGTGTATTCCATGTTATATTTCTCTGTCGAATTGTAATAATTACTACTTAGATATGATTGATTTTTATCCTGCGATCATAGAACTAACTCGACTATCGACTCAAGGAGGAGCGGGAAACATCAGTTTCCCTACACTAAGAAATTCCTGCTGCCTTCTAGTTTTACTCCCCCAAATCTTTTTTTCCCTTTTTTTGAATTATTTTTCCAAGAAGATTTTTAATCAATTGCTCATCTGTTTCAGTCTCTTTCCACTCTTAATGAGCCCACATCGTTTGTTTACAGACTCTAGTTGAGGTGTTGCCAAATGGATAACTGTCATCTTTGTGTAGTTGCTCTATGTACATTAAATGTAATAATTATACTGTCTTTGTCCCTTTAGAGTTCTCTTCTGAATACCATATGACCATCTCAAAGTGACAGTTAAATGAATAACTTCTAAACTCTAAATGAAATAATGTCGCCAAGTTCTGTAATCATTCTCTCAAGTAAATTCTGATCAAAAATCCTTTCCTGGTACAATTGAAGTTAATCTATCACAGTAAACTATTTTAAAAACAAAACTGATTTTAAGTTGGTATATTTTGAGACAGTTTTAAAGGTTATCCACTAATAATCTACAGCAGGCTGCAACCCCTCTCGCTCCATTGAAAGTAGACAGCCAGTATTTCATGCACTAGCGCAGGTCTACAGAAGTGCTTCTTAAGGGTTTGAGTAGATTATATATCAGACCAAATAAATATAGATCTCTCTGGTTTTCATGTTTTGTGACGGTTCATGTACATACTGTACCATACTAATCCTACATAATGGAGTCATCAATCATGGATCATGTCTGTGGTGGCTAGTTTTTACAGCCCAAGGTACTTGCGTGGGGTACTCAGCGTTATATATCGTTATATAGCGTTCTCTACTCTCACATTCCTTTAACCAGCAGACCTGGCCGGGCACAGCAACTTGTAGTCTCTTCTGTTCCATTTCTAACTTCAGTTAAAATACATTCTGATGTTGGCTTCTTTTTCCTCTGAATAGTTAGGCGATGGGATTACAGTGTGACGCGAGTATCACAATGTTATGTCAATGTTGTCCTGTCTTGTCATCACTGATTAACTAGATCTAAGAACAATGTTTGGACTCTCAGAACCTGTATATGGCCACAATGTCTTGTTATACTGTAGCGTCTTAAGTGCTGTAGGAACCTTAATCATTAGATCGGTGACTTGCTACTGTACCGGTGATTATTCTTCCAAGCACACCAGCTGTCATGAAGTGTAATCAAAATGTGCAGGACTTTTAATTTTCACCCTTGAGAAACTGCAGCATTTAGCAATGTTGTAGAGGCATAAAGAAAACAACATTTTTCATTTTATTTCAATAGTATATTATAATCTGTTGTGTTATTTGTTTGTTTTTTTAAGCAAATAAATTCACAGAAATGCATTGGTGGTTTGTTTTCCCCACCCTACTTGAATATAAAATTACATTTATCACAGCACCGTGTTGTGGCCATTCCCATTTCAAATTCCGTATTGGGGCATCCACCTCTACCTGCCTGGCTATGCTACAGCTTCCTCTGCTGTTCCCATTGGTCAAACACAAGCTTGGCAGACACAGCATCCTGTACCCCCATCCCTAGGTGAGAGAAAGACTGCGTTAGTAGACCCTGGGAGGGACAGGATGAGAGTCACAGGGGATGGCAGGTTGATGACACCTACCTAGGGATTTAAACACGGTGGTCTTCTTTCTGTGGGCAGGTTTGTTTCCATTAAGAACTTCTCCCAGCTCTGCAAACACTTCAGCCTGGAGATATAAGACAGCACCTGTCAGGTTGTTGCTGTTCTTATCCCGAGTAACACCACTGCAGTTACTGTAGTAGCATTGTAACACATGGATAGGAAATAACACTCCCTCAGTATGACAGAAGTACTGGCAGACACACGCACGCTAAGAGAGGAGGGACTGACCCCTGACAGGATGACGTCCCCTGACTCTGCCATCGCTCCCTCTCTGCTGTCCACATAAACCACTGCTGCCCTCATCAAATCATCGTCCAGCTCTCGCCAGTCTGGTCTGCAGGCTCCCACCGCTGACACACACACACACACATCTCAAACAGCTGGCACAGAGCTAACACATTCATACCACAGAGTTCCTACTGGACTCCCAGTACACACTGATAAAATGCACATTGTTTACAGTAAGAAAGACCAAAACCCTACGACTGCCTTCCCTTACCTGCCACGTGTGCCCCTGGTTTGACCCACTTCCCGAGGAGGACCGGTTCAGTGGCACGGGTCACAGTGACTATGACGTCTGCCCCTGTCACAGCCTCCTCCACAGAGTCACACACTGAAACAGCACCATCCACGGAGCTGGCAAACTTTGCTGCCGTCTCTCTCCTCGGGCTCCACACACGCACCTGACACGGTCATGGTAAACACACCAAATTATAACAACTTCTATAGTGATACACTTACTGTATAGGACAGTAATTTACTTTTTATGTGCTTCTACCTTAATTTTTTCACTTTTTTAAAGTGTTTTCAACCTCATTACCTCCCTGAAGGAGAAGGTTTCAGTGAAGACCTGGTAGTGGCTGGCAGCCTGGTGACCTGCTCCCAGAATGGCCAGCACCTCAGACTGCCCTGGCATCAGCAGCTGGACAACAGAACACATTCCATGACATTAAAACCACGATTCCAAATACCAGTGAGTTCCAATATCTACACTAAGGTACAGTAGGCTATTTCATTGCTAAATGAATTAAATGAAAAAGTTGACTAGGCTACAACATTTACAATTTGAAATTATTTGAAAAAAGCCCCATGGCTAGAAAATAAAAGCATGTGTTTTTATACGTTATGGAAGTGATGATAAAATGAGTCAGGAGTGGGAAGGTGTACCTTGGCAGATATAGCAGATACTGCTGCTGTCCTTTTGGCAGTAATCACATCTCCATTTATAACCTAGACATGAAAACCACACTTTATTGATTCGTATTTCTGGTGCAATAATCACTTACGACATCTGATCTCTGAAATGAGGCATATTAGTACGTACACTCACAGCTTTCAAATTACCATACTCGGGATCAAACACCAGTACAGTTGCTTGGGTAGAGGGCAAAGTTGAACCGCTTTCTCTTTTGTAGAAACACACCATTTTAGTGCATAAGACGTCTTCATGTACCATGTATGCTGGCATTAGACCCAAGAATCTGTCAAAAATCATTCGTTACGGACCAGTTAAATTATGATTTAAATAAGGACGTTACCATTAGTGGAAACTGCTTTAGCCTACCCATTGTATTTATGTAGCGGGATCACGGTGCGTACGGGCTGAATTAACTCATCGCTGTTCCGTTTAGAGAACTTCCCCATCGCCACTTCCAGACGGGGAATAAGGTCTTTGTAAAGCAACAGGCTCTCCACCTCATCCTGCTTTATGACAGCTGGCGAGTCAGCCATGTCCATCACGTCCAGCCACCACAGAGGCGCGGTTGTTTGAAGCGAGGTCCAAAAGTTCTGAAACTCACGTGGTCTCCGTTACGCAATAGGCCATCACCAATGACCCACACGCTCAACAACTAGAAGGAGAATAAAAGGTACAGTACTTTCTCTTAATTGGAATTAAAGTTTTTACCAAAACGTAAAAACTGTTCAGCCGGAATTTCAAAATTTGCCAAAATCTCCGGGACTATGCTTAAATTACATGTGCATCTGATCTAATAGCCAACTTCGTTGTGTGTGGCCCACATTTGCATTGCTTTCGCCCTCTGGAACTTGTCATACTATTGCAATGTCACAGAAAACACCAGACATTCATAAAAAAAAATAACCATAACCATGTTTTATTATCACAAAACATGTTCATACGATTTAAGCCAAAAATCAGCTACTTTCTGCTTCCCTAAATAAAAAACAGATCAATGTACAGATCAATGCCTCTGTCAAAGACAATTTGACACCTTATCAAAAAAACAAGACCAGGACTAACTTAATTCCCTGATAAGTGTCCCTCTCAGAGACCATGAACACCAGAGAATTATTATGTATAATACAATTACACCAACAGTCTCTCTATTGCAGTCTGAATAGACTGAATCTGCGGCTTCAGTTGAGAGCCCTCCTTGATGGTGACCGAGGTGGCGATGACGGGTCGAGAGACGCCACAGGCGCGGCCCAGGGCCTGCTTGGAGCGCACAAACACATAGGGGACGTTTTTGTCCTCGCAGAGCAGTGGCAGGTGGAGGATGATCTCCAGAGGCTCAGCATCTGCAGCCATCACGATGAACTCACTGATCCCTCGGTTCAGGGTCTTGGTGGCTGAGGGTCAAGAGAGAGAAAGTATGAGTAAGGTGAAGCAGCCATTAACCGTTTAAGCCCAGGAGTTTTGGTCTTACAAATAGTCTCAATATGGTTGTCACTGCACTGTATTCGTTTTGAAGGTGCAGACTGGTTTCACATCTAGTGTAGTTGTATTAGGCTACAGTGACTGGCTGTAACAGAACTACCCATGAGGGGGGGTAATTTTAGGATATACGTGTCTTTACAAGTGGATGGATATTATATAGGCTTACCCCTATGCTAATATTGTAACTATGGTTCCTGGTTGCTAGTATAAAGCACTCACCTTCGTTGGCCCCTTTTCTTAGCTGTTTGTAGTTGGACGCTTGCTGCACGAGGTCCAAGATGGTCTTAGACAGCGTTGCATCGGCAAGGGGGTAGGCTTTAGGGTTCACTTCAGCGTCAGTCTGAGAAAACAAATTGCTACATGTTAACACAATTAACACCACCACCAAAACATAGTAACTAAAGTTGCTTCGCTAGGTAGTTAACTGTAAAAATATAGACATGGTTCCGTCAATGAACTCAACTCACCATGATGGCTTCCGTTGATGTTTTCAATGAGGTCTAAGCTCTCGATTTATTTTGCTGGTCCTCTCGGCGAATGCTTCACGGAGGATTGTTGACCTTCTTTTGATTATTAGTAAACCCGTATTAATTTGGAATTTACAGAACACAATTATCAGACCAATGCGATTCGGTGAAATTCCAATTTTGCGTTTTCTGTTCGGCTTCAACACGTGTTTGAGTGCGCAGCAACTCTACACATGCGCAAAAAGAACCCCTTTTACCGGGACAGGAAATGCCTGGAACGGAGATTCTCTCCATTGACGTAGCTTACCTTTAATTCGGTAATTTAGTTAAAGTACCCTACTTTATCGGCAATATAAAATATCCCGAAAATTAAGTGGGATATTTGCCCAATTTTATGATTGTGGATTTGGAAATCCACATTTCTTTCTACTACACTCCAGGACAGTAGGGGACGTGGTTTGGTTTGGTTAGACATTCAGAGAATGTTTAAAAATCCATCGAGGAAGTCTCTGACGCGCTTGGAACTCTGGGTAGGGCATTCACGAGTCAGCCATATTGTTTCATCGCCTTGGTAGAAGTGTAGAGGGGATATGAAGGGGATTCGGGGAATAAGTCAACTCTCGGTAAGAACTCACCCGACAACCTCGCTGGTCTGAATATATATGTGCCAATAAACGCTCTCGACATTTGTAATGTGATTTCTTGTGTTGGTGAATTCAAATCGAGAAGCTGTCTGAAGATGTTTGCCTCCTCCGATCAGTCAGTTCTGTCGGATGTCGGAAATACAGCAGTAGCTAGCAAGCCACCTACATCCTTATGGTTTTCCAGCACTGGCAGCACTTAATCTGTCAATCTATACGTTGTGCAACTCTACCTCGAAAGTTGTTTGTAGTTCAATGATCACGTGTGGTCAGACGCTCTTGTCATACCTTTCATCATGCTGTGTATGTGTTCCTGCGGGTGTATGCGACGGGCTCACAGCCAGTACGCCCCGGGTTAGTTTCAGGTCACTGTAAGAGTTGATCTTCAGTTCATTCAACAAGGTTAACAAAACCACTTACTTATCACAATACTATGTTATTTTATTCAATGTAGTAGCAATTCACTCTAAATAGGAATGTATTTATAGCTGAACACTGTTTGGTCATGTAAGGTCTCTAGGAAACCCAATAGTCTTTTATTGATAATTTGCTGATCAAGCAGACTCAGTTTCCTGATCAACGTTTTCCTCTTGCTCTGATTCTCTTATCTCATGGCCCTCAACCCATTTAGTCGAGTCCCACGTGCATGTGATGATATCGCCTGTGTTTTCTGATTTGCAGAGGCTTTACGCAGCCCAGGCTGCCCGTAAGGTGGATGTGGCGGCGGAGAGTGTTAAGTTTCATCCACAAGATGTGCAGGTCAGTGGGTGTTGACTTGTCTTTCTCTCCACAGAAACGCTGCTATGCGGCCTCAAGAACAGACCTGCCCTTGAGTGAGCCCCTGGCAGGCCTCAAGCTCTCCCCTGGGGTGGCCCACTCTTACCACGATGTCCATGTATGTGGAGGACGGTGGTGGGGAGCTGGCCTGTGCATGGTTGGATGGGGAGGTTAAGGGCTAGGTTGGGATGTAGTGGAGAAGGTTTGTCTAGGCCTGGGTGGGATTGGTAAGTCAGGGAAGGGAGGGTAAGTCTGAGGTGTTTGCGGAAGTGATGTTGTCCCCGAATTGGTTCAGGCCTCTGTCATAAAGCTTATGAATTTATAACCATGCACTGTTATGTGTGTACTGCTCTGTGTAATGAGTGTGTCAGCAGTTACAGGTCACTGATCTACCTGTCTACTCCAGGTGACCAAACTGCCCAGCGGACTGGTCATCGCCTCACTGGAGAACTACTCCCCGGCCTCCAAGATTGGAGTCTTCATCAAGGCTGGCTGTCGCTATGAGAGCCCCGGCAACCAGGGCGTCACCCACCTTCTGCGACTTGCCGCCAACCTGGTGGGTGACTGAGTGACATGAGTGAACTTCCTGAGGTCCTCCTAGGCTGAACATGCAAAGATCCCAAAGCAAGCAGGTGGCCTGACTTATCTGATCTAATGAATCCATCTCTGCTTGTGTTTTCCAGACCACCAAAGGAGCCTCTGCCTTCAAGATCTGTCAAGGTGTGGAGGCAGTGGGAGGCAGCTTGAGGTCAGTCAGCCAGCAACAAGACTCGTACAGACAACCACATGATATGCTCTTCTTTTAAATTCAAGAAATGTCATTTTAAATGCCGAGTCACCAATGTGTGGTGATTTCTTGTCTGCAGCGTGACTTCAAGCAGAGAGAACATGGTCTACTCCGTCGACTGCTTGAGAGACCACATGTGAGTCTTGGAAGGGGTTTTGGTTTCTTCATACATCTCTCGTCCTTCATGAGACTCGACATCATCCACATCATCTTCTCCTCTTTCTCTGTGGTTCCTTCTCTCTCTCCACCGGGTAGTGACACAGTGATGGAGTACCTGATCAACGTGACCACAGCGCCAGAGTTCCGGCCGTGGGAGGTGTCTGACCTGACCTCCAGGGTGAAGATGGACAAGGCCCTCGCGTCACAAAGCCCTCAGATAGGTTTGTTACGTCCCCCTTTCTCTCTCTCGCCTCAGTCCTGGTGGACGTATTCCGATGTGTTCGATTTGATCTGGACTGAAGAGGTGAGCTGGAACTAAATCCGTGTCTGGTCTCCCCAGGGTTGATCGAGGATCTACATGCAACAGCTTTCAAGAACGCTCTGTCCAACTCCCTCTACTGCCCAGACTACATGGTGGGAAACATCGACTCCGACCATGTAAGACCACGCCGATGATGTTTGACTGGACAGATGACGCTGCGAGTGATGTTACATCCAGATGATCATGTACTATGATGTACATACATGCTGCTTGACTAGCTTTGGGAGTGTGTGTATTGTTCAGCGTGTTTCTGTGTTGTAACCATATTTACCTCTCTTCAGCTGCACCACTATGTTGAAAACAACTTCACAAGTTCCAGAATGGCTCTGGTTGGACTAGGTAAGTCTGTACTACCCACCTAGACATAGTACCATGTTGAACAACAGAATAATGAGATATTGTGTGACCGTGACAATGGATCGAGAATAATCTATTCTCACCGTAGACTCACCAATAGATTCTCACCAATATACCGATAGTATATGACAGTGACTGCCGATGATGATGTACTGATCTTGTTTTCCTGTCTTGTGTACCCAGGTGTGGACCACACTGTGCTGACTCAGGTTGGGGAACAGTTTCTGAACATCCGGAGTGGTATGGGGACAGTTGGGACCAAGGTTCAGTACAGAGGAGGTGATTCAGCGCACACAAACACACACACACACACTCCAAGACACGAATTAGGAACAGAATTGACCAGTAGGAATTATCTGTTGGCCGTAAGGCAAAGAAAGAGCTACAATATATTGCTTTCTCCCTTCAACACCAAACACATACTTTCTCTCACTTGATCTTTTCCTCCATTCCTCCCTTGCTCCAGGCGAAACACGTAACCAGAATTCCAACAGTTTGGTCCACTCAGCTGTGGTGATTCAGGGGCCTCATCTTGGCTCAGAAGAGGCCTGGGCCTACAGTGTGCTGCAGCACGTTCTGGGGGCGGGGCCTTACATCAAGAGGGGCTCCAACACCACTAACAAACTCATCCAAGGCATCGCCAAGACAGTCAGCGATCCATTTGATGTGAGTGCCAGGCAGTTTACTGTCACAGGCATTTGGGACGATGTTCTGCTTGGTCTCTTGCTTAAATAAAAATAAAAATAAATAATATGAAATATAACTTCCAAATTTGATAAAAGGCTACTTTGGGATATAAGATACTAAATTGAACTGTTTCTATTTAGGCTTCTGCTTTCAATGTCAGCTACTCTGACTCTGGTCTGTTTGGAGTGTACACCATCTCCCAGACTGCCTCTGCCACTGACGTGAGTATCAACACCAGCCATCAGAGGGTCAAGTATACAATGGCTGAAACGATCAATGGAAAAAACATAAATACCAAGGTTGTTGTAGTTGTGTGTGTTTCACTGGCGGTCTGTATGATTCACAAGTGGATTTACTTTTCCCTGTTCCCTTCCCCAGGTGATCCAGGCTGCCGTTGCCCAGGTAAAGGCTGTTGCTGATGGTGGTCTTGACGCCGCTGACCTGAGCAGAGCCAAGTAAGCTAGTCGACTGACTACACACGTGTCAGCACCAAGCACCCCTTTTCAATATACCCTGCAATTGGATTTAGTGGCACTGGTATCATGTGGCTTTATGATAAAGGTTTCTATTTGATGATCTGTGAATGTTATGGATCAAGTGAATCCTGTCCATCTAAAGCTGTAATGATACATCCTTGATTATGGACTGTCCCTCCCACCTGTAACCCTAATTGAAAGGACTCAGCTGAAGGCTCAGTACCTGATGTCCCTGGAAAGCTCTGACTCTGTGCTGGAGGCCATGGGTAACCAGGCCCTGATTGCGGGGTCCTACCTCTCACCTGAAGCCGTCGTCCAGAAGATCGACACGGTTGCCACTGCTGACGTTGTCAACGTAAGTGACGAGGGAGAGAACGTTGCCACATAAGTGTGCTGGTGAGAGGCACAGGAAGA
The DNA here is from genome assembly GCF_021917145.1 of Hypomesus transpacificus. Taxonomy (NCBI): domain Eukaryota; kingdom Metazoa; phylum Chordata; class Actinopteri; order Osmeriformes; family Osmeridae; genus Hypomesus; species Hypomesus transpacificus. The sequence continues at coordinate 13,256,081 of NC_061072.1, read as the reverse complement.
ATGCAGGATAGTAATCATCACTGTGCCGTGATTCTTAACCCACAAATACCACTGGGTTCTAACACTGAAGGTAGCGGTAACACATACACATGAACTTTTTGGTCAGCTATATCACCTAAAAGCAGCTCTAGATGGGTGGAATATTTGTACTGGAGAGTGAGTTTAACCTCTGCAACTATGTGACTCTTCTGTTTGGGATGGTCTTAAGTATTGTTGGTTAGTGTGGCCAAAAAGTTTGGAATGAGTTTAACCAGCTTGATTTGTCATGTATTACTGTTTAGCTTTCATACTAAACTGAAGACAATTGTGTTTTCCAGGCTGCACAGAATTTTGTTTCCGGCAAGAAATCCATGGCTTCCACTGGTAACCTTGTAAAAACACCCTTCATAGATGAGATCTAACCTTTCTGTCACCCTGTATCACCCTGTGATTTGAAATGGTAAAGCTATGACCATCTGTCCATCTGTCCACCCAAAAAGAAATATGGTCATTGGTACTACCATAATTACGATGTTCTAGAAAATAATGCTTTCATCCCACCAGTTGATATTTATACTTGTTCTCACTCTTAAGTGAATCATTCATCCTGGTGCATCAAAGGAAAATAAAGGAACATGACCATGTGTCCTCTTGAACTGTATAGCTGATGTAAATTAATGAATAAACTGTCTACCATAATATTTGTGGTTTTCTTTGTGTTACTGTGTGTGTTTATGGAGGACGTTCTTCAAGCAAATTAGTTGATCAGACTTTTATAAACATGCAATTGTGGGATTCAGTAATAGGAAATGTAATTAAAAGAACAAGACACACCTATGATGAAAGGGGATTTACTCCCACAATGGCATGAATTCACATATACAGCCGTTAGACAACAGCGCCACCCTTTAAAGTATTATCTCGCGAGAGCTGACGTTAGCACACATTCAACGTGGTTAGGTAGCCGACTGATAGTCAGTAGATTGCTTCAATGTTGCCACGAAAGGATACAGTCGCTGGCGGACATTTAAAGACGGAAAATAACGGGTTTTTCTGTTAGCGCCGGGATATGACTTGGTCCGGACGGATTGTGGTTTTCGATATATTCTTCGCGTGTTTTGAATATTTTGGGGGTTTAATGTGAGATGTAGCTGTTCTTCATGGAGAAGAGAGGGGGGTACAAAGCCAGGAGACAAGCAGAGGCTATTTGTGCACAAGCCTATTTTCGATCAACAAATAACGGATAATATCGGTGAAATACTGGAAGAAGTTTCGGATGTTTCTTTTTACTCGTAGTGCATGTGTCTTTGTGTCACCAATTGGTCTCCAAGATGCGGCATTCTGCAGTGGAAATATGTGAAACAGCAGGAGTTCCCTGTTAAATGTCCCAGCCTTGAGGGCAGTCTGTAGCCTAATAGCCTACGCACCTCTGGCTTGGAAGAAACTGCAAGCACAACCAAGACATCCCCGGTGATCGGTAGGGTATTAAAAAACTAAGAACTTTTAACGTTACAGAGCACAACGCACTGAACGTTATGGTAAACGGCTTTGGTGCGTTAAGATGACAGCCTTACCGTCTCTCAAACGATGACGACTATATAGTCACCGGGCAAGACCCAATCGTGCTACATTGAGCATTTGAACTTAATGCTTCAGTGTGTTGTTTATCTTCTCTACCTTGAGGGACGACGTATACCCTCTCAAAGCAAATCGGCGACCATCATTGGAGCTACCAGATAACCAACACCAGGCTATGGATAAATTGACCATCATATCAGGATGCCTGTTCCTCGCAGCAGACATTTTTGCCATCGCCAGCATCGCCAACCCAGACTGGATCAATACAGGGGAATCAGCTGGTAAGTCAGGTGAGGATCTTTCTCTTAACCTTTGGTACTTGTAGTGTAAGAACATCCATATGTACATTACTACGTATTTGGCATCATAGTTGTATACCAATATATGTACATACATGTTCAGCCTTCTCTAAAATCATGTCCCTTCCAGACACCGCCTCCATCACCACTGCTGCATGTCGTGTGACAAGTGACAGCGTCTGTGTGTGTGTAGCCTATATGAGAGAGCGAATCACATGATGAAGCTATAAGGCACTTTTTATCCTGTGTAGGCTATTTACAACCGCATCAAATTACCATTCTAATCGTGGCAAGCCATTACAATCTCAGCCACAGAACATCACCGAGCAACACCCAACTAGACCGGATTAACAGGACCTCGTCCTTGGCCCTGACTGCCTGCCTACTGCAGCCCATGACTCTCATGAAAGCTGGAGGTCCATGCTTCGTCCATACTCGAATCTAATTTCCCATCGGATGGCTTTCACCCTCCATCCCATTTAGCCTGAGGAAGTCATAATCAGAGTTGGTTTAAAGCCTTCAGGCTCTGTTTAATTGGCCTGATACTTATTACCTGAGAGGCGGTACTGTTTGTAAATGGAGGTGTTTTGCTACTTCTAATTAGGTCTGTTGGGAACGGAAACTCTTTTCATTAACTAAGAAGTACAATGATAACTCAGTGAAGGTGTCCTTGACAAGGAACACAGTTATTGTTTTCACTTTTTTTTTAAACATGTAACTGTCCACACTATTGAGCTCATTTCTCAATGGTTTTCCTCGAACAATTGCCCAGTGAGAAAAAACATGTTGTTAAAGACATGTAATCGGTCTTATGACCATAGTCTTATTTGAAACTACTCATAGTCTCTGCGTGTGTGAGAGGTAGTGTATGGTTGTTGTGTAAGTTGGGTATGTAAGTGTAGTTTGCATACTGTGCGTGTGTGTGTATACGATGCCGTGCCTCCTGGTCATTATGCAGGTATTCTGTTGTGAAGTTTGAAACAGCGGGGGACTGACCGGGGTTTGGGAAGTGTTCACTAACTACAGACATGACACACTTTTGCAACACACACACTCACAACAATATGACCAGTTACACACCTGGAACAGCTGCTGAACAGCCCTGAGAAGATTGTCCTCCAAACAGTGCCAGAGAACATTAAGTACAACTTGGAGTTCATGTATCTGTAGCATTGGGCCTGGTGAAGAGCTCACTTATGAAGAGCTCACACGCTCCAAATAATGATTATGCCCCTCTCAGTCCATTTGTCTTCATCAGATTTAACATGACAAATATGGGCGTTGCTACTCTCTGCTCCTGTCTTCGGTCTCCTTTCTGCTTCGGCAACACAAACAGCTGGGTAAGGGATCCCACTCCACCTTACCATGGAAAGGAGGAGGTGTGTGTGTGTGTAGGAGTGGGAGGGTGTAGGAGGATTTAATGTTTTCGTCTCTCTCATCTATACTTGTGTAGCTTGAAGGGGCTGAGCTGAAGCATTCCTTACATGATCTCGGTGTTGATGCTTTTAGTGTTGTTGAGTGTGTATGTCCACCTAGCTGACATAATTGGACCCACTAGGCTCTAGGGGTAGGAAGACGAGACTCTCTTTGGCAGCGAGTCACTGTGTGAAGAAGGACTCTCTCCCCTTCATCTTTTCCATCCTTTTCTCTTCTCTATTTCCTCTGTTCCCCTCTTAGCCCCCCTTCAACCTGTACTGCTCGGGTCTGGGTGATCCAGCCTCATGCGTCACTGATTGGTTCCCCAGGGAGCCCTGTCATTGGGTGATGGTCCAAGATTTTGACTATTTGGGTCTGTTTCCATAGCATGCAGCCAACACTTGGCTCTGAGAGGTCACAAGGGAAGGCAGGCGGAACCTGGTGTCATCCGGGAGGTCATTATGTCTTTGCTGCTTGATAACATGTAACGCAGGCCAGTATTCGCTGTGTGGCCTGGGGAATTAGGTAACACAGCCAGTCATGGTGGCAAACATTCATATTAGTCAACAGTGACACATCATTTACTTGGCCTTAAAACTGATGAGACTGTAATGAAACACATTGATGTTATGTAATGGAACATGAAGGCTTTTGTTTATTATGAAGGACTCTTGGTGCACATGAATTTGCAATGATAAGTTAACCTGCAGTGGTAAGTGACCCTGGATAAGAGTAGATACAACCAGACAAGTCTCCACTTACACTTTGGGCTGTGTGAGAGGTGCAGAGGGAGTTTAGTGTTGAAGTGATTTAACCTTGAGTGTCCTCCTTCTCCAGGTGCGTTGACAGTGGGCCTGGTCCGACAGTGCCAGACCATCCATGGGCGCACGCGGATCTGCATCCCCCCGACCCTGCCTCCAGAGTGGGTCACCACCCTCTTCTTCATCATCCTCGGCATCATCTCCCTCACCCTCACTTGCGCCCTGCTAGTGGCATCACACTGGCACCGCCAGGCCACACGATATGCCCGCTGGATCGCATTCACTGGCAGTAGGTAGCACCTCAGTTACACGTAGATGCAGATTATGAGGGAAAGACATGAACTGGTTGGAACATTTGTGTATCTTACATGGGGGGCGGGGGGGAGAGATAACATGGCACAGGTCAGACTTACCTTGAGATACTGTCAGATCACTAATGGACATTAGTGGATTCCATCCAGGTCCAGATTGACACCACTGGGGGGTTTCATTTCTGTGAAAGCTTTTGTGTGGTTCCTATGGCTGCTGTTTCCTGAGTGTGTCCTTCAGAACCTCCACCCCCCTACAGAGAGGAGTGCTTCTATAAATACCAGTGAGGAAAGCTGGCCGCTCTTAACCGTGATCAACCTGGAGCAAAACAGAAAGCTATTCAGCAGTCCTGAGATGTGCTTCAGGGTGTAATAATAGAGCTAAAATTACCTTGCTGTGATTCTCTAGAACACATTGTGACTGAGTGAACAGATTTATTGCACACTGTCATCGTGTTTAGCTCTGAACAAGGGGTACAGCCTAGTCTTTATTTTTGTACCTCTATTCTGGGTTGGCCATTCTTAGTGGCATGTAGCCCTGTTTTAAAACAAGACCACTCATGTTGTTTTCAGTTGCGAGCTAACTATATCTTCTCTCTTTCTCTTTTTGTCTCTCCTCCAAAGTGGTGCTGTTCTGTATGGCAGCATTGATATTCCCGATAGGGTTTTACATCAACGAGGTGGGAGGCCAGCCCTACAAGCTGCCCAACAATACTGTAGTGGGCTCCTCCTACGTCCTGTTTGTCCTGTCCATCTTCTTCACCATAGTGGGACTGCTGTTCGCGGGGAAGGTCTGCCTTCCTGGTTGACATGGAACACACTTTTTGTCTGACTGAAAAGATGCCAGTCAGAGACATTGTGCCTGACGGAACTTTGAAAACCTCCCCCAGGCCTGCCTTTTGCAGATCTGGGAAAAAACTCATCCGTTTGTGAAGGTCCCAGGGGAGGGGGGTGGGACGAGGCCATCCACAGACAGACACAGGAAGTGGGTCTGTGACATCACCTCCACTAGCCTCTGGTCTTCTAGAGGTTGGTGGAATCACCTATTCTCATCCCTACTACACACTTAGGTAGGCGAAGGCTGGAGCTATGGGATGTGATGCAGCTGTGGATGTCTCTCTGTTGAAAGGATTGCAGTCATACATTGTGTGTAGAGTGGAGCTGGTCTCAAGATGAGTGGGGAGCTGTTTAAAGCGAAGATTGGAACAACTGACTGGAGACCAAAGGATATAAGATCATCTGAAGTATGCTATTCTCCCTTCTTGAGCTTTTAGTCTTTATTATGGTCAGCGCACTGCATTAAGAAATGTGTTATTCTCAGTACGGTTTTGTTTGTGTTTTTTGTTGAACATAGTTATTGTTTGTTGTTGTTATACACAGTTATTGTTTGTTTTCCCTCCTGTACATATTAACGGGCAGAACGGCTGTGTTTCAGGAAGCACTGTGATATTCATGGGAAACATCTCATTAAAACTACTCACAAAATGACTAATTATTTCACTCATGTTGAACGGTGAATGACTTGAATGAATGTTTGATACCTGTATGAAATGGGACTGCTAGGATTAAGGGAGTCCACATAGAGCCGACCCATCAACAGGCCAACAGTTTTAATCATAAGCTTCTAAATAATGGTGTGCAGTCCAGTATCAGACTTAGACACGACCTCCTTGTTCACCGGTTGGACCAGAGACTCAGGCCTTTGGAACTTGTCCTCTCCTTCCATCCATCCCTCTCCACTTTTTCAGAAGCATTAAAGGCTGGCAACATTTATCCTTCTACTGTGCCGCCAGTCAATTACCTGGCTATTTTAAACCCAGCCTAAGTCTTTAAACTACGTGATTCGTGTTTTTTTTCTTCTCCCACTTCTGTGTCGTTGTCTTGTTCTGTATGGACCTTGCTGTTCCCATGGAAACTGCTGATACAGGGATGGATGGGTGAAAATGAGAAACTGCATTCTTGCTATCACTGCGATGTAATGACTTATGTGACCACAGGGTGGCACTGTAATACTTTATTATGACCAGAGACAAACACTTAAAAATCACACAAAAAGACAACAGTGGCGCTAACATACATAGAGAACAAACATGCTCTTAGCAGTATCAGCATTACACATTAGGTTGGCTTAAAATGTTAAGATTCAAAGAAAAGTTTAATGGTCCTGTTAAAACAAGAACTCCATGGACAGAAAATGTGATGAGTTTTATATTCAGGCAGTAAACTTTAGTACATGGGTCAATGCTAAACATTAAACATATGTAAAGTGTTATTCCAGTCCTAAACATGAGAGAAAAGAGCCAGTAGACTACTTCCAATACATGCTTTTGTTTACTGACCACCAATGTGTATAAGGTGAGGGTCAACAGAACACAGTGACACAGAGACAGTGTCTCTCTCTCTTCCTCTCAGTATTCTGGTCTGTCAACTTTGAGACACATTAGTCCAGCAACAAACAGGGCTTAATGCGTGTCGTTCAATGAAACAGTTATTCCGCAATGATACAGCATGTCTTCCAGGGGCGGGTCAGGCCACGGTGTGATGTCCCTGGTGGCCGTGCTGGCGTCTGGCGGTCCGGGCAGCGAGGAGCAGCAGCAAGCCTGTCAGGACCTCCAGGCCGCAGGACAGCCAGGCCAGACCCAGAGACCAGCCGTAGGAGGTGCAGACCTGAGCCAGACGCTCGGCTCCCACCAGCCTCTCTGTCTCATCCACAGCTGCCTGGGAGTAGCTGATGTACAGACTGACCCCAGAGAGAGTCAGGAGGCCTGGGGAAATGCAAACCAAACAACAGGACACAAAAAAGTTTTTCGAAAAGGAGACTATGCTGTATAATTTACATTTGGCAGATGCGCTTATTTCCAGAGCGACTTACAGTAAGTACAGGGACATTCCCCCCGAGGCAAGTAAGGTGAAGTGCCTTGCCCAAGGACACAACATAACTTGGCGCGGCAGGGAATCGATCCAGCAACCCTCTGATTACTAACCCGACTCCCTCACCGCTCAGCCATCTGACTCCTAATAATGCTACTCACGCATGAGAACTGGTGGGTAGTTATTTGGTTCAATCCCAGAGAGATCCTTGCCTGAAGCCTAATAGACAACTGGAACATCCCCACGTACCTCTTAACAGAGCAGGGAGAACAACACAAACAGGAAACAGTGACGCACACCCACTTCCTGATTACCACTACACAGGACACTGGGTTCATAATAAAGCTGCTGTTGAATAACACCCCTCTATCTTCACATTCTGCTCCATGTATCTAGCAGATCACTTCCACGTGGGGGGCGGGAAGGGGGGGGGGGGGCGGGAGGGGGATGTCTACCGGAAAGGCGGGTGTCAGGGACATAATACAACATTCTTTTTCATTGAGGCACCCACGGGTGTCATATAACGGTTACTGCACTTTCTCAATGTGTGTCCCTAGCTGTCACGTCTGGATGTGAGTTGATGTTACCTACAGCCCCTATAGCTGGTCAAAGTGCTCCCCCTCTGTACCAAGAGCTTGCGTCACAAAACTGCACTGGCAGATAGCAAGCAGCCCCCAGAAAATAGCTATTTAACTATTAAAGAGAGAACATTAGAGAGACCATGTAAATTACACTAATGACTTCTTCCTTCCTCACCCACCCACCCACACACACATACACACACACACACACACAAACTGACGCAGACAGATACACAATCGCACACACAGAGGATATTAAAGTGGTGATAACGATGAACTAGAGGAGGAGGAAGCTCTGCAGGGAGTAGAATCAATCAGGCTGCTCTGTGATTGGTGGAGCTGATTGGTGCCCTTGGAAGAGCTGGAGAGCGCTGATCTGCCTTCTGCTTGTTAACATGATGGAAACTGGAACATTTTAATCACCAGATATGATGAACACTTGACGGAGGTCCACCTGTTTCAGCATGCACTCCATAGAAGAGTGTACATGTATGTTTTGAGTTGTTGTATGGCTCTGTGTATGGCTCTGTGATGAACTCTCTATTTGCTACACTTTGAGTCTGTATAAAGAGTACTTTAGAAGCTGCTCATATATGGTTATTGTCTCTTCCTACATCGTTATAGTAAGCAAAACAGGTAGATATATATCAATCCTGAGCCCACACACTTGCTCCTCTACAAGGGTGTAGCACCAGCAACCTTTCAGTTTTGGTTCCTGTGTTAGTGTGATAGTTACCCTCCTCCTGCCCCCTTCTTGGCCCTCTGTTAAACCTTAACACAATAAACACGATCTTTTGGTATGGCCGTGTTTTATTTAGACAGGAATGTGGTAAATTGAGAATTTGGCAGATAGTCCAATCTGTCACATGTAGGGAGGCGCGGTAACACAAACTCTCTACATAGTTTAGCAGCAATTTAGATACGTTATCAAGATAATGTTATTGATGTAGACAAATTTGAGAAAAAAATAACAAGTAAAGTGTGACTTACAGCAAACCCATGGCAAGCTGATTTGAACTAAGAGACACAGACCAAGAGAGAGAACAAACAAGAGCACAAGCATGAGAACAAGCAAGAGAACAAACAAGAGAACAAGCATGAGAACAAGCATGAGAACAAGCAAGAGAACAAACAAGAGAACAAGCATGAGAACAAGCAAGAGAACAAACAAGAGAACAAGCATGAGAACAAGCAAGAGAACAAACAAGAGAACAAGCATGAGAACAAGCAATAGAACAAACAAGAGAACAAGCATGAGAACAAGCAAGAGAACAAGCATGAGAACAAGCATGAGAACAAGCAAGAGAACAAGCATGAGAACAAGCAAGAGAACAAGCATGAGAACAAGCAAGAGAACAAGCATGAGAACAAGCATGAGAACAAGCAAGAGAACAAGCATGAGAACAAGCATGAGAACAAGCATGAGAACAAGCATGAGAACAAGCATGAGAACAAGCAAGAGAACAAACAAGAGAACAAGCATGAGAACAAGCAAGAGAACAAACAAGAGAACAAGCATGAGAACAAGCAATAGAACAAACAAGAGAACAAGCATGAGAACAAGCAAGAGAACAAGCATGAGAACAAGCATGAGAACAAGCAAGAGAACAAGCATGAGAACAAGCAAGAGAACAAGCATGAGAACAAGCAAGAGAACAAGCATGAGAACAAGCATGAGAACAAGCAAGAGAACAAGCATGAGAACAAGCATGAGAACAAGCATGAGAACAAGCATGAGAACAAGCATGAGAACAAGCAAGAGAACAAGCATGAGAACAAGCATGAGAACAAGCAAGAGAAAGAAACAGGGTAACAGAGATGGAGATAATCTCAAATCGAATTCTAGTCTTGATGCATTTCACACGTCTCCGTGCGCTGCTGATTAGAGCGAGTGCATGAAGAGGCTTGTTGGTTTACCATTTTCCTGAAACACAAGGCCATCTTTATCAGGATCTTATGGCTGACTGTCAGGTGTCGACCAACTGGGTACATGGCTGGCTGTTTAAGCGGGTGGAAATAGAAACAAGGAGAAGCTAGGTTCTTAAGAGAGTTAGGTGATTCCCTACCCAGTGCTCCGAGTATAAACTGAACTGTTTCAGGGGTCACTGAAGAGAGGAGTCAAGCATCCCACTTTAAGAATAAAAATGAATCCTAACAAAACGTATGGAAGCTGAACATGAATTCCTGTGCATGAAATCATTTAACATGGGGCATTACAAAACTACATTTTTATCTTAAGACATACCAGAGTCCTAACCATGGCCCTAAACACACTGTGTGTTTGTCTACATACAGTAATAGCTGTGGTACAGTTTTCATTTAACCATCCTATACTGTTTAGATGTATTTCTATGTTCTCCTATGATCTAATGTCATATGAGAGGATCAGATCTGGAGCTGTGATGTTCAGAGTTGGTGGCAGCCTGGCACTAAAGCCATCTGCTGTCTGTTCCATTCCGGAGATCTGGTCTTTTCATATGGACTGTGATGGAAACACACACATCCTCAGACCTATTCTAGGCTAGTTAAATCCATGCTGTTTCCAATCCACCCTCTTTTTGTCCTTCCTGTCCACTTTCTATCACTTCAGTTCTTTTCAATCATTGATTCAATTATTTTTATTATCTTGTGCTCTGTTGGCCAAACCAGATTTTTTTTCTCCTCAGTTGTTCCCATATGACAAAATAAAAATAGTAGTTGGGAGGTGATGGGAGAAATGGTGTAATAATGTGTGTATTATTACACAAAGTAATTATCAAAACATTAACATGAATATTAACAATCTATCCTTGAGGGAATCAGACTAGCAAATCAAACCAAGGTAGACAAGTGTTAGAGAGAAGGAAAGATAGAAGGAGCTAAATGGAAATAAAGAAGGTTGGAAAGGTAAATAAAGAAGGTTGGAAAGACAAGCAAAGCTCTTTTCCTTTTTTTATTACTAGTCTACTCGGTCAATCTACACCTCTCTCATGCCAGGCAATCAGTTCCCCCTTAGATACCCTAGATACTGGTGAGGAATAGGTTCAGATAGCTGGTTGTGTGTGTAGCAGCCTTCATGGTGGGGTTGTGTGTGGTCATCTTTATGACCACTGAGGCGTGCAAACAGACAGCAGGACCACAGTTCCAAGCTGAACCCTGAGACAGATGGCCTGAGATATCAGTCCACCCATAAACCACTTGACATCCTTTGTTCTCTGCCTCCTTCTGTCCTTTATCGAGTGGTACAGTATGTGTGCCCCATAACCTTTACCTTGGACCCAAAAAGTTCAGACCATTTCACATATTCTTTTTTTTTATGGTGATGGTTGGGGGGGGGGGGGGGGGGGGGGGGGGGGAGTTAGGATGTTACACTTACTGCAAACCAGGAAGTAGGAGGCTGCTCCAGTGAGGAGGACAGGGCTTCGTGCAAGGGAACTGACCAATCCACAGATCCCACCCAACACCAGAAGGACCAGACTGAGTGGCAGCAAGACCACAATCATGCTGTGCATGTCTGGAAACACACACACAGAGACAGACTGTGACTTGTTTAGAACTGAGAGCTTCATCAGTGACTGTGATTAGTAGAGGTGATGCTGACTCACGCAGCATGTGTTTTTCTATCTCAGTATAGTTGGAGGAGGCAGGTTCTGCTGTGAACGAGTAGACCTCCCCACCTGGATACCACAACACATGACCAAGGACAATCACATCATCACCTGACAACTATTGTGCCATCAAAAGTATTCAATTACAATGAGCTGCATTTTTATCATAGAATTTCTTGTCATTTGTTTTACGCTTTCATATTATGTTACTTAGTAGTAGGTTTAGGCGTATGTTTTATTGTATCTCCCAATGCGTCTGAGTACAATTTTGCCCCTGGATATCGATCAAGTTATACTGTACTGTATAAGCTACTGGTATGTTTTTTTTGTTACACAATCACAAACTATGAAACTAATGGATTTAATGAGATGGTATGCTCTGACCGAAAAGCAAAAAAGTATTTACCTTCGTGTATTCTCCAGAGTCCGGAGTGGGAGTCAAAATCCCCAACATCGGTTTGGTTCACCTTGATGATATACCAGTATTCACTTCCAATTGCAGCAGCCAAGAAGCCAAAGCTCAGTAACCCGGTGATGCCCGCGGTGAGCACTAGTGCACCGAACGAAAACGTCTTCATATTGCCTTCTAAGACGCTAGCTGGCACAAGAAGTCTGAATGTTTAAGACGATTTAATAACTGTTTCAAAATAAGTCACCACTTATTGAGAGTTGATATGGACATCGTTTCAAAATGACGCTCTTTCTTTCCCTCTCTTCTCGGCTTAGTTGGACAAACTCCCTGACTATCAATGTGTAGATCAGCAAAGCACAAAGATGTGGTGCTGAAGCAATGAAGCGTGAAAAAAGCACAGAAAGCACGAGTACCATCGGGCATGGGCAGGCGTGTCTTTTTATCCTGTGATGCGCGCAGTTTTACGCACTGTCATTGGACACCATAGCACTCAGTAGCTTGTTATGGTATGTTGCGGTGAAACATACCAAACACAATTTCTTATTGCATAATATCAAGTAAAAATATATCTTCTATTCCAGTTTGAAAACTAAATTCAACAAAATCATACTGCCGAAATGCATGTATATTTAGGTGGAGAGCAAATATTTAATGACAAAAATATTAATAAGAAAACATCAGATAAACCATTTTTACAAAACATGTACAAAACAGTGGAGGAAATCAATTATAGTATATAACATATTATTGACTCTTCCTCGTTTGCCTCTCTCCTCACTCTTCCTCCATCGCGGTCTTGATAATCTCCCCTCTCCTCTGTTTTGCCGCCTCCTCAAACTTGCCGATAGCCTCGTTACAAGTCTTGTTCTAAAGACAAAAAGAAAGGACATCTCAGACACATTATAATGATCTTATTTCTGTCTTTGTCACTTGCTCTCTTCATCTTATACACGTTCTCTCTCTCTCTCTCTCTCTCTCTCTCACTCTCTCTCACTCTCTCTCACTCTCTCTCACTCTCTCTCACTCTCTCTCACTCTCTCTCACTCTCTCTCACTCTCTCTCACTCTCACTCTCTCTCACTCACTCACTCACTCACTCACTCACTCACTCACTCACTCTCTCACTCTCTCACTCACAACTTACAATGATAAACTTTTGCCTCTCTTTCTGTAATTTCAGGAACTCCTCCACTGTTAGGTCATTTACACTTTTCTTCAGAGCAATGAAGTTGCAGTTAGAGGAATGTGATCTGTGCTCCTCCCTGAAACAGACACATGAGGTGAAGAGAAGGCAGAGAGACAGACATCACTTCACACAGTTCGGAGAAATCTGAGGCACAGAATCACATGGGTCATATAATAATAGCGTTTTTCATATTCAATCCGAATCCTGTTGTTACACCATCTAGCAACAGACTGCCCCTTACTTGTAAGTTGCTTTGGAAAAAAAATTCTGAAAAAAATCCAACAACTAAGGCCTATAACGAGAAAGAGGGTAAAATAGCGTCACACGTCATAGAGTCACTGATTGTGTCATCATAAGTAGATGGCACATCAGTACACAATACCGCCCTGAACCTGTGGAAAGTTTAAGTGTAAGCCTACATCCTAAACAGTAGCCTGTTCACTCTAAATGGTGCAACAACAATAACAGACTGTTAAAGCAACCTCGTCCACTTATATTAAGGGAAGAGCTAAAGATGGGAAAGACCACTTGCTCACTGCAGATTCTGAACTCAGCCAAGGACCTTACTTCTCTAAGAATAAGTTTGTTTATTGGTAACGTACTCTGGGTCATCATCTGGTTCCCAGCCCTCCAGCTCTTTGAGGCAGAAGAAGCACTTGGCCGTGTCAGGGCTGTTCTCGGACGGGGTATGGATGAAGCCAGATTTTGCCATCTGGAGAAAGTGTAAATTGACAGTTAGTAGCCAGCTGCTGCACCATCATCACCACCACCAACAAACAACAACACTGGAACATCAACCACCACTAAGACATAAGATTAGCAATGCATCTCAGTAGGGGTGTCACGATACCAAAAATTCAGTAGTCGGTGCCAATACCATTAAAATAACACGATTCTCGATGCCAATTTCGATACCATGGTAAAAAAAAGAGGATTGTCTAAGATTCCATGTAAGCTACTTGAACCATGAACTTCTTTAAAATATTTGAAAAATAGCAAAATGTCCTACAAAGACATACAAAACATGTGCAATAGAGCATAGCACAACATAATAAAGTGCAATTAAGCCATTCAGCTAACAAGATGAACATGACATGAGTTTACCTTCTAAGCTATGGGCTAACGTTAAAACTACAGCTAACCTAAACTATGTACATAAGCCATTGTAACACACGTGCCCACCATCTCAAACATCATGTAACGTGTATTTTAGTATGACAGATTACACAAACAGAAAAAGAGCATTCTTTGGATGTATTCAGAATTTCGCCGCGACTTCAACGAACATTGATTTATTTTGTATGATGCCAGATGTTAGCATCGGTACTGCGCCTCTTCTGGAACTGAATCAGAACTTGCCTTGAATTCTTTAAACAAATCCAGATGACGATCTTTCAGGTGCTTAGCTAAATTGGAAGTATTCCCCCTTGGTCTGAAGACTGCGGTAGCATTTTTTGCATAATGGCTTCTGCGGATTAATTATAACGCCACGGTCATCTGCCTCAAACGCAAACTACTTTTGTTGCCTTTCTTGTCAACAAGTCGAAGCGGGGCGATCGCTAAAGCAGCAGTTGTTATCTTGTTTTTCTTAATGTAAACGTCGACTGGAACACTCCTGAAGGCGCAGCACCGATGCTAACATCTGGCATCGGCGCTCACGGTACTTACGGTGCTTCAAAAAAATGGGCATCGTCAGTGTTTTGTTATTTTAGCATCGGAAGGTACCGTAAGTATCGGTTCTCGTGACATCCCTACATCTCAGTGTGGATTTAGATAGATAGCCTAGCTTGCTAATTAAACTGAATTGCCAATTATATCAACTCATTTCACGACATTATAATATTGAAAATGAGTTTGCTTTTATATGTTATGGCACTGGACTAGACAGCATTAGCCAACTCCTATATTTTCAAGCTTGTGTGCTGTTGCAACTGTTCAGCTACATTAGCTAGACCCTCAGTACAGTTTTATATAGTAGCTAACAACTTACGTTTTCTGGAGTGCAAGTGCAATCCTCATCGAATGGCCATCCAACGTAGGTTTTCAGTCTGTTTTCATAAAAGTACATTGTAGTATGCTCCTCACCGAACGGATCCATTGTCGCTAAACTAGTTAAAGTATATAAAATAGCTAGCTAACTGATTAAAGACTTCACGTTACTACAGCCGAAGGAGTTTTGAATTTTTGGCGGAAGTTTCAGTGAAACGTTTTGATTGGTTAGAGTGACTGGCGTTAACACTATTGGTTGATGGGTAATGAGTCCAGAAAAGCCCTCGCGAAAGGACACGATAGTGAACCGGGTCATCATGTTTTCTTACAAGAACATTGCTTGCTTTTACTTCTTAATGAACATTACTTTAAATACTGGTACCTGTAGTTAAAAACGCTTAATGATATTTTTGCCATGGAGCGAGTATGTGCTGTAGAGACTTGGGCAGAGTTCGGTTGTCGGTTTCCGGCCACGGCTCAAGTGATCTGGAGCAGTACAGAGGTGCTAATATGTACAGGGAACAATGAGATCTACGTCTTCAACAAAGATGAGTTGAAACTGACGGTAAATATTTGTCACTCGGATGGAGTATTTCAAGACTAGACTTGTTTTCCTGTCACCTGTGGCGTGTCAAAAGACCCTCATTTTTAAACAGTAACTTGACATCTCTTAAAGGTTACTCTGCTAAGTAGAGGGCAAGATATCTGTATGCTGTATAAAACCAAGGTAGCTAAACATAATAGCTTGATGTCCTCATTATTTTAGGCTGTGCTCCAGTTCCCTGCTCATGTCTGTCACCTGGTCCTGAGTGACGATAAGCAGCTCCTCTACACAGTCTGTGATAAGCAGGGGGTCTACTGTGTCCACCTAGCTTCCCTCCTACCCAGGTATGCAGGAATATCAACTGTCAAACATGTGTTTGTGCTGGACCGTCAACAATAAATCCAAACTACCGGAGATTATACAAGTTTTGACATTTATTTAATCTCCCACTGTTCAGGAGTCTCGCCCCCTCCTCAGTCAACCAAGCAACGGACCTGGTCCTGCTAAACGTGACGTCTGATAGGCTTGCTGTCAGAGACGAGGAAGTGTGTTCTGTCATCCTGGTGGGCAGGACTCTTCTGACTGTGTCACTGTGTGAGACTGCCTGGTTGTTCAGCATCTACAGAACGCAGCCGTCATCATCATCAGCCCCTGACCATCAGAGGATCTCTCAGTTTAGCCTGCCAGCGGTTTTAGCTTTTCTCCACGACGACTCAAAAGAAAATGCTGGAAGGGAGTGTGGGATGCAGCCGGTATTGGCATGTGTGTACTCTAGTGATACAGCAGTACCATTATCTTCATCATCATCACCTGGTGACAGACATTTTCTCATAGAGACACTTCTCTTCAAGCTCCTCTTCGGTGTTGACGCTGCCCTCTTAAAGTCACCCATAATCCTTTGCGGTCTTCCTGATGGGCGGCTTTGCTTTCTGCCACTGCTGTTCCTGGGGCAGCCAGAGCCACGTGTCAGAGTTCTACACAGCCTTGATCAGCCCATCACATTCATAGGAACCTCTGTTGCCCCGGAGATGGGGGTGGGGTCCCGGTGTGTGGTTGTAGTGGGTCTTCAAGGCAAAGTGGTGCTGGTCCATGCACAGGAGGCGGGGCCTGAGGAGGGGGTCAAAGTGGCAAGCTTCAGCGAGGGGTGTGTGCCGGGACCCGTGGTGTGTGTGTGTCCAGGTCAGAACTGTCTGTACTATAGCACAGAATCTGATCTCTGGGTGCTGGACCTCCTAGGGGGAGGAGGAGAGGAGGCCAGGCCAGGAGAGGGTGAGGTGCTTTTGCAGGCGGCGAGACCAGGCAAGGATCAGTGTGTGGAAACCATCCGATGCCCCAAAAGTCTGGGCATCAGCGGGGTGATCGCCCTGACTGGACCCTCATACACACATACCTCAGGTCAGTTTCTTGGCCTCCATTGTGGATGACCCTGGCCTTGTGTGTGTGTGTGGGGGGGGGGTTGTGTGTGTGTGGGTGTGTGTGTGTTTGTTATTTTCATGAGCCAAAAGTGTGTGTGTGTGTGTGTGATCTCATTTACAGTGAGTTGTGTTTGTAAAGCTGTGTCTATGTCTGCAGGAGCGGTGCAGCTGGTAGCATTGTCTTCCAGAGGAAGGCTCCAGAGGCTGCTTCTGCCCCAGGGGAGCAAGGATGGAGGACTACCCCAGCTCCCCCCATCCCAGGTGGGCCAGAAAATCAGGGATCTCTTGGCAGCCATCGGAGACGTGTGGGAGAGGTGAGGCACAATCAATACAAACAGCATGTTAAATAACCAATAAATGAAATAAAACATCAGAATGATGGTATGAAACTATATCAAGTTTCATAAATCAAGGCCCTGGTGGGTAAAGTTTTCATTCAAGTATTCATTTATGTACCTTTCCTTAGAGCCTCTCTATTGAAAAGCACCAACCAGTCCCGAAACCAGACCCTCAAGCGCTTAAATCAGGTGCTCAACATCAGTTGCCTGCTGTTAGCCTATCGCAGCCACGGAGAGAGGCCTCATACCCAGCAGAAGGCAATCAGATGTGGTGTTGTTCCCAGTTGGAGCAGGTTGTTACAGAGAGACTCGCTAACCCTGACCTGTGTTTTAGAGAACTCGAGTCCCTATGTTCTAGAAGATGGCTGGACGTTGTGTGTACAGGTGATGCCTCTCTCCCGCTCTTTTGCTGAGGGGAGTGGGAACACTTTTAGAACTTTCTCTTTCCGTCTTTCAAGACTGGAAGCGGGTGAAAAGACAGATGTTTCTTTACCTCTTACAACCGCAGTTGACACCTCCTTCCCGATAACAGTTTCCTGCTCACTGGTCTTCTCCCTGCAAAGCCTGCTGGGACGAGAGGAGATGGCTGGCCTACTGGCCAACGGGAAGACTGATTTCTCTGCTCTGGGATTGGACAACACTGGTTATGTCAGTTTGGCTCTGGACATGCTAACCGTTGATTGGCTGGATGCACTCAAGGTCAAAGGAGATACACCACCCCCTGGCATCACCTTCGGACACAGCGTCTCCACGGATACCGTGGCCATGGATACCATCCAAGCCTACCTGAGTTCTTGCGGGTTCATGAGGGCAGGCAGGGGGCGGGGAGCTGGGGGGGCAGAGACCGAGGGCCGTCTGTTCTCAACCAGAGTTGTGGTGTCGTCAGAGATACTTAGGTCTGCTCTAAAACCAGGAACCCCAGACTCAGCTTCTCTGGGGGTGACGGTCTCCCCTGGCTTGGGGAGCTTGGTCCTGGGCTGGTTGCTGTCCCAGGGGCCTGGGAGCCAGGAGAGGAGGGAGGGAGGGGACCAAAGGGGGCTGGGCAGCCCTCAAGTCTACGCCATGGCCCCAGGAGGACACTCCGTCAAACTGACCGCAACAGAGGTGTGTGTGTGTGTGTGTGGTAGTCTGTCTGGGATGATATCTTTTAAGAGGTGTTTTTATTGTTTTATTTAGTGACTGTGTTTCTACCAGGTAGCTGTGGGGGAAGTCAGATTGGAGGAGGGGATCTTGGCTGCAGTGGAGGTTAAGGTAGAGAGCTCCTCCATTGCTGCGGTGTGTGGACTTCACCATGCAGTACTACGTCGTGTACAGGTACACACACACACAAATGTAATCAGATGAATTTATAAGGTAATATTCTAATCTTGTCTGGACATGTGTAAGGTTTTGCTCCAGAGTGTTGCCGGGACGTGTTTATCCTCCATGAGCGTGCAGGGCCTCGGTCTGAGACAGGCTCTTCAGCGAGCCGAGGTGAGGTACCCTGGTATCTAAACATGTAACAAACAATCTGGAATAATAAATAAATATACATTGTACCTTATAATTTCTCCTTCCGTTCTTTATTATTGTGCGTCTAACCTCCTCTCATCCTTACGTCCCAACATGCACCTCTTCTTCTTCCCACCAGGCCTTGTTGGAGAAGATCCAGGAGTGTCGTATCCCAGAAGCCTTTGGGCAGGAGACGATATCAGGGCAGGTGACCACAACACTGCTCAGTGCGTACCAACAGATCAGAGAGAACCCTCTCATCATAACTTGACAGACATTTACGGCATTGAATATGCGTCCCAGGGAGACCAGAACCATATATCATAACATTTAGCTTATTTCTGTATATATATATATGCACAAATATAATAGTTTCCAATGCCTTTATGTTTAAATCAGTACTGTTTAAGTTGAGCATTTAGTCTAGGCCATGGAATGCATACAGTATGGTTGGTAACATCTCTTAAAATCTAAATAATAAACCATGGTTTGTGTACCATCGGTTTAACCTATGGAGGACAAGGTTTATATGCTACTGGCAAGAGTTGCACTAAATCTGTTATCAGTCCTCTTTCAGGGCATGACCTGATCATTGCAGATGAAAAGCTTCATAGAGTCTGTGACCTTGGTGTCCACTTGCTTGGCCTTTCAGCCTGCTACCCCCTACAGACACACAGGACTCCCAGTGAAGAAGTTAAGAAAGACATGCCCGTCATGAGCCAGCTGACCTCTGATCTCGTGTGTCATGTGTATCATACTGCCTCTGACTGATCTCATCTTGGCAAAATACAAACCCAAAACAGAAACATATGCCAAATCCCAGTGTTAAAGTTGAATTTTATTCATCATTTTCCAAAATGTTTCAATTTTTTTTACATTAAACATACCAAAGGGGAAATGTTACAAAGTAAAGATATGGTGAAGGTTCAACAATGTCACAGACTGTTCACTGCCATTACTACTTTGCTTAGTAAGCTGTAGTGTTGTTAGAGGGATAGAGACACCCTTTTACTCCTTCCTAATGTACCTATCCTGTGACAGGGTTTCCATAGTAACAAAGGCTCACCCTAACTCATTAGGGGCCTCTTTACACTGATTGTACCGAGGAGCCTCAGCCACAAACATCCTCTACTCGCCACACTCTTACCCTCCCTATCGACAAGATGAAATGGAATTTAGGACACCTAATTTATGACTATCGCTCCATGATGATCAAACAGGAGTCATCCTCACATGCTGATTCAGACAGGTGAAGAATAAACACCATCCCCACACAGGTAAGGTGGTGAAGGTCCTGAATGGAGCTCTACTCATCACTTCCACCTCCCACTCTCCCCAGTCTTCCTGTCAAAGATCCTGCTGGATCCTCTAGCCCAGGGTGTGACAGGAAGCAAGCGGAGGTGACCCTCGATCAGATAGTACCAACATCATGTTAAGTATTTCAGGCATTGAAGCCCCCAAACGGCTGATCCCAGTCCTGCCGTTAGCAGGATAATCTACTGAACTCTTGTCTCCTCCTGACTGTCTTACTGGGCCGTTATCTCCGTAAGAAGCGTTTGACCTTGGGTCATGGCTGGTAAAAAGTAAAAAGCGAAAAAACTAAAGTGAAAAGATGAAGATGATTCTGGCTGCAGATTGCTGGAGTAGACATAAGCCTATACCGACT
The DNA here is from genome assembly GCF_021917145.1 of Hypomesus transpacificus. NCBI lineage: Eukaryota > Metazoa > Chordata > Actinopteri > Osmeriformes > Osmeridae > Hypomesus > Hypomesus transpacificus. The sequence goes on along the minus strand of NC_061072.1, from coordinate 13,235,661 downwards.
GCACAACAAGCCCTCTGTGTTGTGATGGGGACCTACTGGAGTTGCTGACAGATTAAACTCAGTCCTGGCCCAGTTGTGTCAGTACTCCCAGAGTGCTGTGCTTTGTGGGCGGAGCCCATCGCCCTTGAGGTTGCCGCCCTGGTCGCCGCGGAGATAGCGCCCATTCTTGCCCCGGATAGCGATACGACTGTGCTCCGGGAACTCTAGTGTGAAGTCCTCAGGCGTTTCCCCATCAGAACAGACCAATCCACTGCTGGACACATACCAGAACTTTCCACCCACACCTGGAGGGGGCGTCAGAGAGGGAGTGCGGGGGACAGAATGGGTTGGTGGGAAAGAGAGGGGGAGACCATGAAACATCTGCAATGTAAAACGCTTTGTTAATACAAAACGTTTATCATCCATCAAAGTTGGTATCGTGAGAACTCTGATGGTCAATATGTTCACGACTGTATGATGTGCTGCTAATGCCTTTGCTTCCAATAGAGGATTCAGGATATAGTCCTATGTAAAGTCATCTGACCTTTGATGAGGTAGGCCCCGTCACAGAAGTGACCCCCCCTGACCTTTGATGTGGTAGGCCCCGTCACAGAAGTGACCCCTCCTGACCTTTGATGTGGTAGGCCCCGTCACATAAGTGACCCCTCCTGACCTTTGATGTGGTAGGCCCCGTCACTGAAGTGCAGGCTGAAGATGTCGTAGACGGAGCGGTTGGCATCCAGTGTGTTGGAGTTCTTGTGATGGCACACAAAGCCATTCTCCCCCCTCAGAATCAGCATCGGCCTGTTGATCAGCTTCAGAATCAGCCGCTCATCCTCGCCTGAGAAACAACCAGAGAATCAAGGTTCAAAGTAGCACGTCGACTTGCGTGCCACTGTGCTTTATCCTGTATTCTGAGTCTGTATTCACCTATGGAGTCGCTGACGGCTGCTAGCTGCCCGTTCTTCTTGGTGCAGACGTATTTGCCGTTGTTGGCCCGCAGTGCCACCCTGTGGCCCAACCATTCCACAGCAAACATGGTGTCAGCAGATCTGTCGAACAGTGGGAGGCATGAGGGGAACAGAGGGAGAATGCTGGGCGGAGGAGCGGGGAGAGAAGAGTGTTACTCACATCTGTGTGCTGGTGGTCTGGATTCCCCCATGGGCCACCAGGGCCCAGTAGTTCCCCTTGCTGGTCCTGAACATGCACTTCTTGGTCTCTCTGTCAATCTCCATCTGGAATGTCTCCATGTCCGTCTCATCTTCCTGATTGGCCGAGATACTCACTCCTGGGAGGGGCATAAGAGTGACATCCTGTCAGTGCAGCACTCTACAATAAGTTTTGGATGGGGGTGGCAGTCACTGAACCTGCTATTATTCATCCTATTACATAACGCTCCTGTTCCAACATGAACCCTTGAGGGGAAGCTGCATCAGGCCAGTTTGATTACTGCACAGGTAGATTCAACTTGGAGGCCATCAAACAGCTCAGTGGGCGTTTCAAATATACATGGTCCCAGCCTTTTCTTTTAAAGTCAAGCTGAAGAACTGAATCCTTACTGGGTTAGCTGTCAATTAAAGTAGCCTTGCACACTCATGCTTGCAATGTCCATATTAATGTCATTGTTTGACCTACTCACATTGTTAAAGCCATAGCCATACAAACATATTGGGAAGTTGTTCCTTAGAAACATGGATAGGTGAAAAACCTGTTTGCTTAGCCATAGCCTACCAACTCCATAGCAGACAAGCCACGAGGCCAAAGCAAGACTTTGACAGGGGCAAGCATGCACTGGTGCACTCTCTCACACACACACATAGGGTTCCACACACACACGAGGTTTTATGCCTAGGCCTCTTAGGCATTAGGAATGTTTAGCCCCCAGCAATTAACAACTCAGTCTTGAAAACGTATCAACTGAATCGCTATCTACCGTTGTTTCTGTTGGACGCGAGGAAACACACCTTGACAAGACACTCGACTCCCACCGCCCCTCCTCACCAACACCCCACCGCCCCTCTTCACCAACACCCCACCTGACATGAAACGGATTGCGGAGGCTAAAACCCACATGAGATGCATCCCAGAATATCCCTCAATCATTTTCTTAATCCTTTAATGACACAGATCCCTGTACCTTACCCCCACTCTACTGCCCCCCTCTGCTCCCTCCCTCCCCCTCTTTCCCGGTGGGGCTCTGATCTAAGCGGCTTTGGAGTACCAGTTGTTCAATCCCTCAATCCCTGAATGAAGGAGGGAGAAAAAAACAAGGGGAGAAAAGTGAGGATTGTTTGAAGCATGATTAGCAGAATGTACTGATGCCCCCAGCCTCACCCCAACACCCCGCCCAGACACATGCACACACACACATGCACACACACACACTACACACATCCAACCACCACCGGACACACAGGATCACACATTAAACATAGTACCTACACCAGGGTGCAAATTACGGGGGGGTTTGGGGTGGTCTGACCCCCCTAATTCAGACGCCCTGGAGAAGAAGTTGACCCCCCCGATTGTCATTGTATAATTGGCACTCTGACCTACACCAACGACTGCTGTCAGCTTTATGATGAGGTTTCTGTATTGTCTCATGGTCAAGGCTGGTAAAAGTGTTTTGTCTGGATTAACGCTTTAGTAACATGAACACTGTGTATTCTATGCTTAGTGAACTTCTCCATCAAACCATCAAACAACAGGCAGGCATTGTTATCTTTGCAGTGTCATTCTCTATTCTTCTGTTACATATTCATTCAAACAACTGCTACGGAAAGATGAAAAGAGATAGTTATAAAAGGCTAGTACTAAAAGGCAGGGAGGAGAAGAGAGGAAAGTAGGAAGCCAGCTAGACAGATGAAGGGGTAGAAGCCAGCCAGCTATTACTCCAGGTATCACTCTCTGTAATCAAAATACTGGTAGGTGTCTAACACCCTAGTTAGCCAAGCACGCTAAATGAGTTGTTGTCATGATCGCTAGGCACACTGATGTCTGGGCAGTGTGAGGAATGGTAGACGACTTGGACCAGACCCCACATGCTAGCGGCCTTGGACTAGAACCCATGACAACTAGACACCTGGTGCTGGCAAAGGAGGAACGCACAATCGTCCAATACATTACATATTCACATTTTCTATCCTTATCGCACTTGGAGTAAATAAATTGAATTCCATGGAAGCGACTTAAATGTATCGTCACAGGAGACATGTGATGTATCTCATGTTTTCTTCTTATACGCTCCTTGGTGTTGGCTAACCTGAAGGTCCGCCTGTCCGCTCGCCCAAAAATGGAGCAGGCCTGACTAATCTATCAGCGAGTCGCTCTGACATCCATTATTAATGGTAAGGTGATGCCATGGCCCAGTGTTCCTTTATGATTGGATGTATCCCTCACTACCCTCTCTCCATATCTCTCTGTCTGTCTCTCTCTCTTTCACACTCTCGTTCTTGATCTCCCTCTTTCACTGGAAACCTTCATCCTGTTACCCGGCACTGTGTGTGTGTGTATGTATGTCTGCGTATCTGTGCGTGTCTTTGAGGTTTTGTCTCTCTTTCACTTTCCAGCACAGGGAGGTGATGATGGAAATGACAGCTCCATGACACGCACACACACACACATGCTCTCGTTACTTTCATCAGGATGAGAGAGAGAGGCCAATGCAGAATGGGAAAGAATAAAGCTTGTCGAGAGAAGAAGGCAAGTGACAGAATTGTGGAGGGGTTAAGGTAAAGTGGTAGACGAAAACAAGGAGCTCATTTCCTGTTCAGATCGTAACCGTTTCCGAGGTGCTTTTCACTGAGTCATGCATATGCTTGAGGTGAACGCTTGTTTTTTTCTGGCTCTGATGTGACTTTTGCGCCCCCCTCCGCCCTCCCGGGAGAACGTGCCGAAGTGTAGATTAATGAGCCAGCTCACAGGTGACAATGGAGGAGTTCTTGCCTCCAGATGTCCCTCTGCTGCCCCTATTGTTATAAAGTCTACAGAGACTCATGCTTTATAGATGCTCCCCCTCATCCCTTCTGCTCTATCCCTTCTGTACTCTCTCTTTGTTTCTCCATCTCCCGCTCTCTCCATCTCCTGCACTCTCATAAGCGTTCATTGGGCTGGTATCTATACGTCTCTCTCAGTCCACCTGCCTTCCTTCTTTCCTCGAGCCTAGCTCCATGTTGTTTCCTCTAATGAAGCTGGTTAGAGCAGGGTTTGTGTGGTGCAGAGCTGGGCAACACAGGTCTTCGGTTTCTGAAAACAGACTCTGCCTTGACATGTTCAATTATTCAACACCATCACCTCATCTCACCACTACAGAAAGCGTGTTTGTGTGCGTGCGTGTGTTAAAGAGGGGGAAGGGGAGTGTGTATGTGACCAAAAAGAGAAAGTTTGTGTACGTGAATATTGATTTGGTGAGATGGAATTGGTGTCAGGCTTCTTGGGATTGAATGTGTGTGTGTGTGTGCTTGAGAGCTCACACTAGCAAGTGACGTCACTAGCCTTATCTCCCGAGCCCCATCTATCCTTCAGGCAATCAGTTTCTGCTGCTTCGCCATTTGGTTATTGCTGTTAGCTGGAGTACTTTCCAGGAACAATGATGCAGATACAGTTACAGCACTCAGCAATGCAGTAACACAACACCTCAGACAAGAATCTTTACCTCACCACTATCATGGACAATACTGCTGACAATGAATGCTAACCAACTCAAGAAATGACGACTTGAAATGTTCAAATCTAAGATTTTGGAATCAGCCATTCAACATTCAAAGATGTTTCGTTCAGGATTCTAGAATGACTCACTCAACATTCTAGAATCTATAACCTAACTTTCACAACATTCTGCATTCAGTCACTCAGCAGTCTAGAAGAAGTTGACAAACCACCAGGGTTAAGTAGCCAGCTTGGCTCTTTATCCTACTGAATACTGTAGTTAACCCTCTAACATGACCTGTGACAAACCTTAAACCATATCTGCACAAAAAGACCTTTTGTAGTTTTCAAGTGCCCATTTCTAACACTGTTACAACGCTACACTGGGCATAAATACACGCACACACACACAAATCTGTCAATCTAGTCTTCGGGGGAAGGATCTACCAAATGATGACATGATAAGGTGGAGACATGAGACACGTTTCCCATAATTACTGTGAACACAATCCTGTTCGTGTACAGACTCATTTATATTCAGTAGCCCACCATCGGTAATGTACTTCCTGTGTATCTGCAGGCTCAGTGTCCTCAGGTGGTATCTGGTGGTGTACAATTTAAATATGGAGTAGGAGTTGTAGTGCTAGTAGCCGTAGCAGTGTTCAGTGTGTGTTATCAAGTGTGTCTTTGTATCGTCAGCGTGTGCAAGTGTGACGAACGTGTATATTCCTCTCTCACCTTGTCGTATGGAGACGTAGCGGCCATTGGCAGCCATCAGGACCACCTGAGGGTGGCTCTCCTCCAGGTCAAACAGCTCGTCCTTGCCTGGCTTGGAGCACCTCCCTGACCTCAGCGTGCCCGTGGGCCCCATGGGGGACAGGTACCTCCCCTCACAATCCTTAAACGCCAGCTTCCCGCACTTCAGCTCCAGGGTGTACCCTGTGCCCCTCTCCTTGCCCTCTGCGCACAGCTTCCCGTCATTGCCCAGGTAGCGGCTGTCGCAGGTGCGGAGCTGGTACTTCCCGTCCCGGTAGACGAGTGTGAGCAGCGCCGCCACGCCCCAGGGAATGTTCCGGTCCACCGCCACCTCGCCGTCCTCGGGAGATAGGTGTGCGTAGCGGCGGCGAGCCACGGAGAGCAGGTTGGCCTGAGGGTGCAGGGCCAGGTGTACCGCCCACAGCTCTGCCTCCGAGATTATCTGGGCAAAGCAGGACAGGTAGTCACGTGACCCTCCGAAGAAGCGCAGGTAGGGCTCTGATTGGAGGGCCCAGCGCCCGTCTGATTGGGCCACAATCAGGAAGCGGCAGTCGGTGGCTCGCTCCTCGGCCTCACAGGTGACCTTGCCGTCCTTGTCCGAGGCGAGGAAACGCCCCAGGTGGCTGCGCAGGTACACGACCTGAAGAAGAGGGCAGCTCTGAGTTCAGGCTGGGCCGTTCCAGATCAGCCTCAGCTGTAGCAGGAGTGTGTGCAGGTGGGATCTAGAACGGGGCAGATGGCCTACCTGTTGGTCCTTGGGATCCTGTTCCAACGTCCAGATCTGCTTCTTCTTCAGGGAGGGGGCCGAGGCATTCACCTGGGGGACGCAACAGGTATGGGAGGGGGGAGGGGGGGGGGCACACTGCTCATTAACACAGAGCAAGGAGACAACTGTGTTACTTTCTTCTGCTTCTTTATGAAACCCACAATGAGGGCTGCAGTGGTAGGATTCAACAATGGGGGCGTTTGCCCAGTGTGTGTAATGTGTTCACCCAGTAGAGTGGACACAGAGCAGTTTTGAAGCCTATCCTCGGCTGAACTCCTGCTGAACCCTAACCCACAGGGAGAGTGACAGACAGCAGCAGGCCTCCCAGGACCGTTACCTTGAAGCCAAAGGCCTCATGGGTGAGGTAGCGGCTCTCGTGGTTGATCAGACCAAACTGGAGCTTCAGCGGATGGTTCCCGTTGGCGGGCATGCTGACCTGGAGGGGGAGGGGGAGGGAGGGGGAGGTGAGGGAGAGCATCGGGGATGGACGGAAGGGGGTCGGGGGGGGGGGGGGGGGGCGGGGGGCAGGGAGGGAGGGAGGGGTGCATTGACAAGTTAGACCGAGATAGGAATGAATTTGTGAAGTGGTTAGTACCCTAAATGAATAAGTCCGAAACACTGACGAGACTACAAATCTCTCAGTCCCCATTTTGAGTTGTCACACAATCACACACGCTCGCGAATACTGTACACACACAGCTTTAACCGACTTACAGTAATTATGTTGTTTCTCGAAGATTTGGAAAGGTTTACTTTCCAAAGACTCCTTTAGCTGGTAATTATCTCTCTCTCCTCCACTTCTCTGCGTCTCTTCTCTCTTCTCTTCTCCTTCTCTCTCTCT